>NW_019731604.1:191149-220956 GCF_002891405.2 Cryptotermes secundus
TTTTAGTGCACAGTACTGTATAATGGTATTAGATTCAATTATTTTCGTGTTACGGCATTAGGATATTAGTGTGGTTAAAATTACAGTGTAGGTGTATTTCAGTGTATAAATCTACAATAGAACAGTTTCAACTATAATAGGCTATGTACCGTACTTCAGAAGCTTTATAATGAAGAACCATTGGCCTGCATCACAAAAGGTAAGCTTAAGTAGCGTTTTATGGTGTAAAAAATTAACGATGTTAAATTTATACCGGTATATCTGGCTTGTATATGTGTACTTCGGTTTATCCGATGTTTTTGATTATCCGCGCCAAGTCTCCCCGCCATTACCGCGGATAATCGAGAGTCTACTGTATATATATATATATAATCAGATGCAGAAAAGATTGTTTTACATTCTGCCCCCAAGAAATTATGTAATTTTATTTCCTTAAAAGTATCGCATGAAAATATCATAGAATTTCTAACAATTCTAAGGCTGTGCAAATAATTTATTTCAAGATGCATTGTCTTAAAATTTCATGTTCATAGCTCATATTAAAATACTGATGAAATTTGATTACTTTACCAATTTTATAAAAACTGGGTCATGATAAAAATAATTACATAATATGACATTGAAACAGCATTGAGATCTGCAATTGCTATGGAGATATATTTTGTCTGTTATCTATAAGGGATGCACCCTGTTGTGTGTTATTACTGTACATGAGTTTTGTTTTTCCTGGAACCCAACAGGCAACAAAAGCAAACACGTTTGCAAAAGCTCGAATAAAGACTACAAATCCATCAACACAATTATAGTCAGATAATGGAAGGACATGATTAAGGACACAACGTAATGTAACAAGATAATACAAGAAAACTTCAAAATACTACACTCCATAACCATCCTAAGAATAAAACATTAAATGAACTTAGGAGCAAAACACAGCCAGCCACAATCAAACATCAACATATTATAGACGACATAATTGGAGACACTTGTATCATAACATATATGATACATTCTTTTCATTTTTTGCATAAAAATTCCTGTGAATCAAATTCACAGTTCATAAAATCAAGTATTCTAGGGCCTGCAGCAGTAGGTTGCTAGAATACAATTTAAACTGGACATAACAATGACCACGTGAAGCCATGTGCTCAGATGTTTAAAAACATAGTAAAGGCTTTCAGAAAATTACTTTCAGTAACACAAAACTCATTCTTCATGTCTTTTTTTTCCTCTTTCCAGAATTGGGTCCCATACTCCAGCAGGCACATCTGCTGACATCAGAGATGGTCCACTTTATCCATCAAATGCAGTATTATATACTGTTTGAAGTGTTGGAGTGCTCATGGGATGTCCTCATCAAACAAGTTCAACAAGCAGAAGCACTTGATGACATCATTTCTGCTCATCAGAACTTTCTGCTTGCTGTCAAAGCAGGGGCATTGTTAGATGATAATTCACAAGTATGTAATTTCCATAATAGATGAAGAGCTTAAATAAGTAAGGCTGTGACAGTCACCAAAGTAATAGTAGTACCTAAGCCAGCCACTGGACACAGTCTTGAATAAGTTCTCTTATGGTCATATCCTTGTAACCTGCTTCTCAGAAGTCAATTTTAATCATATCCTCCTATTTCCTTCTTAATCTTCTAAGTGTCTGTTTTACAAAATTCTTTATGCACCCCTTGTCTCCCCTCTTCTAGTTAATTAATTAACCCTGTGAAACAATGTCCTTTATAAGCTAACCATCCCCCCGCACCATAGCTCAAGCGGTTAGTCGCTGGCTTCCCACCGTGGTGGCCCAGGTTCGATCCCGGGTCTGGTCAAGTGGGATTTGTGGTGGACAAAGTGGCGCTGGGGCAGGTTTTCTCCGAGTACTTGGTTTCCCCTGACAATCTTCATTCAACCAATTGCTCCACAATCACCCTCACCTATCATCTGGGGCTGGTACAATGGGCCAGAAGTGGCCGCGGTACACGGGACTTAGTCCCAACCCACTAGCAATAAAAAGAAAAAAGCTAACCATTATTATATATACACAAAATATAGAATACTCCAATATGTCCGTGGGAACACAACAAAATCACAAAAACCAACCACTGACTCGATGATGTAAAGCATCACTTGAAGAATTTTATTGTTTTATACTATAACTTTTGTTTTATATAGTCTAATTTATTGTATTTTTATGCCAAGTATTTTAACATAATATTATTGTATCCAATTTTACTAGTACTGCAGTTCACTGGTGTATATATGCTAGCCATGTATTAGCCTGATGATGGCTTTTAGTAGCCAAAACATGTAGCAGAGCCAAACTTGGCACTGACATTAATATAGTTGTGTTGTGATGGTTTTAATAAAGAAATTGTAAGAGTTATGTATTTCGGTGGTGCAACATCCGCACATTTAGGATTGCTGCCCTTGGTGACTGAGCTGCTACACTTCCTCACATGAAGTATGAGTTGTATAATAGGCTTCACAAAGGGTTAGTTGTAGGACTGGCCACCAGACTATACAATACAGTCTCATTCTACCTTTCTTTTTTCATGTTTTTGCTAGATTACTTTTCATTGTCTTTAAATTATTTTCAGGAATTGGCTACTCAATTGCGCACTGTGTATGAACTGATTCTGCAACTCCAGACTCATGAAGAGGAATTGCATTCGAGGTCTCTGGCCGAACTCCAAGCACTTTTAAGGCATGAAGAACTGGTGGAGGAAAGGGGAAACCAAGGCCAGTTTGGGACATCAACCCATGAGGAAGAACTGAACCAAAAGCGAAGCCAGGACTTCAAACAGAGATACATTCCCAGTGTTCGAACACAGTTGAGAGTACTGAACAAAAGCTATCAGGTAAAATATTTCATTTGTAGAATTAGTGCCTATCTGGCTGATAAAAATTGATGCTTGACTTTTTGCTCAACATTGATTATTTTTTTGTTAAAATGTGTAAAGACACTTGCTTGAACGTTAACAAAAATGGCTGATCACTGGTGAAACTATGATCATGAAAACATAATAAGACTATGGGAACATCCCACATTATCACGCATTTCTGCAACGCTCGCTCTTCACATCACTTTTCACCATCACGCGCGCTAACCAATCAGATTGCCTCAAACGTTCGCATTTATACAGCGCCTCCTGCTAGCCAGCATCTACATCATTATGCGCGCTAGCCAATCAATTCTTCCTCCTCAATTTCAAGTTTCGCTCCGCCCCACCGAGCAGTGTATAAAAAGGGGCAGCTCCAACGCCGAGTATTCAGTTCATCAGTTGACTTCAGTCTACGATCAAGGAACACCAGCCAGCAGGCTTCGTCGCCAGCGCTCGGTCTTCGGAGGCATCGGCAGGCTGCGCCAGGCACGACTGCCTCGGCCCTCCGGCTCTCTCACACCCGACTCACTGGGGCACCGCGCCTGGACTCGCCGGTGGTCGTGTTGCTGTCCGACCCACTGGGCATCTGGCGTAGCCACTGCCTCATAACTCCTACGGCCGCACTCAACGACTATCCTTTCACCAGCACCGCCGCGCTGCGATCAAGCAACGCTCCGCTCACCTGCCACACGGCAACCAAGCAACCTCCAGCCACAGCCGCACTGCGGCCAGGCCACTCACCGCAACTAGCCTCTCTCCTTACTGGCGCGCGCCGCGCTACCTCTCCGATCAATCATCTCAGCAACGACGGTCCTCTTCAGGGCCAACAAACTGTTCCGAAGAAGTGGGTTGTCATCGGAGTAATGACAAAACTACACATTAAGAACCCCATAAGACATTAAAATTCCTTCTACCTCTTCACTTTATATAGTACAGGCGATCAAGCAAGTTTCAACTTCACACACTGTCTTCCTCAGTTTCAGCATTCATTTGAACTACATTGTAGAGTCTTTTTTTCAGCATACTTTCATTAATTATTCTACCCAGATGATTTATCCAATGTTGTGTATATTTGCCTTTTCTATAGTTTCATTTATATTCTAACATGTTAAATTAGACTACCCTGTAATAAGAATGACCTGCACTAGACTGGATGTTAAAAATTCATTCTCAGAAACAGTGAAATGTGTCCTTTCTGCCATTTTACAAATATGTACTCATGTTATAGTTTCAAAAATCATTTTCATGGATTTGTTCCTGACTTTCATGTCAGATACACACTGTCTTCTGTTACAGGTTATTTTGTTTTTGCTTAGCGCAAAGTCTTCATTTTTCCTTCTTTTCTCTCTTTTCGTGATATTGTGACATGACACTCAAAAGCTGGAATAGTGGCACAAGAGATGTTCATTGTGAGGCAGTGTCTCAGTAAACACTCAAGGTTACTGGTTACTGGTTTTTGGACTTTGTCCATCATCTGGTATTCCAAAAAACAGCACAAGACTACAGCATTTCAGAAATGAATCTTTTTCCATCCTCAGGTGGGGGTTGTGAGATGCCTACTCTCTTGAGTCCATTAGAAAGAGCTAGATCCATTGACTGAGGTTAGCACTTTCTGACAGACCCAGCACCACTGCTCACCAGAGATCCAGTTTCTGAAACTTTGTCTTCTCTTATGTTTTTTAGGATACCAGATGATGAACAAAGTCCAAAAATCCAGTAATCCTGAATGTAATACACCATTATCAGAACCCTTCAGAATCCTCTCAGTAAATGCATTTGCATGGCAATGAATACAAACGTAACAATAATAGAACCATTGGAAGTGATATTTTCTTAGAAAGTGTGTGTTATGTTGGAGGTTAAGAAGAGAAAGTTTCATATATATTGACATATTTGATACATAGTCAAGGGATGTATATATGGACATGTAGAGTTATTTACAGCATGACTGTGCTCTATATACTTTGAAATGCATCTTACGTTTGCCAAATGGTATATTTTACTTATTACTTCTCATTGTTATCTTATTTTTCATTTCTTTATTCTCATCTTTGTCATGTCTTAAACTAGTAAAGCAGTTTTTGCTTCTACTTGATAATGTCTGTTCACTGAACTTATTTGATATGTAAGTTCCTAATCAGTAGGCTTCATAATGAAGCAGAAATGAATACCAGGAATCTTCTTGGGCATAATGGCCAGCTGATGTGTAAGGCTGACAACCTCACTGCCATCCATGAGCCGACTATCTAGAAAATGTGGGATCCTTGATGTCTCACACCTATGGGCCTCCATGGCCTGTTACAAGGATAGCATCCAGATAAAATTCAGAATATTTGTTTTATGAAATGAAACCTTAAACTTATATGTACTGTAGATTTGTTTTCTATTTCCCAGGATGTTGTCAAAAAATTTCTTCTGATGTTGGCTAGCCAGTCAGATGTGAGTTTACAGCTCCTGAGTTTCCGACTTGATTTCAATGAGCATTACAAACGACTGGACTCTCGTCTTACAGTCCCACTCACTTACCAGCATCGACGCAAGAGTTTGATGGGAAGTGGGAAGAATGTAGCAGGAACATCTCAACAGAAGGTTAGAATCAAGTGACAATCAGCCCACGGAGCAGCTCCACAGCCGAGTAGGGCCATAGCTCCAGCTGCAATGGGAATAGAGCCCAGTAGAATGGAAAACAGTATTGTAACACTCAATTCCATTGGACATAGGGACAACAATCCAGCAGAAATGGTTCTACACAAAGACAGTTTACACGTAAATGAGCATAAGAATTTGACCCAAATGTACAGAATAGACAGTGTTTCTGATACACTGGACAATAGTGATAATTTCATACCACTTCAAGAGATCAAGGAATCAGAAGTGGTAGGAAATTATAACTCCATTGATAAAATGGAAAGTAGTGCAGAAAGGAATCATATTTGTAGCATAGCCCAAATGTCTCAGCATACCGAAGACATAATGTTTGAACTGTCATCTTACTTACATAGAGATAATAATTACAAAGGCAAGGAGTTTGGAAATAATAATGACAGTGAAATAGATACTTTTGATAATAGGTCAAATTTTGAAACACTACATACAGTTCATTCTCAAGTGAAACCTTCTGATGGTAGAGTAACAGTCTTTGGACACACAGTTAAAGGTGACTTACATACAGCTGGAGATGAAATCCCAGAAAATAATAACAACCTGGAGTTAGAATTTAAAAATGCTGGAAAGCTCTCTGTAATTTCCAAAACTCTGTTTTTAGTGCAGGAAAATGACAGAGATAATGAAGTGTTTGAATATTCTGGTAAAGTAGAAGTTGCAATTTCAAGTAATGAGGAATCTGGCAGCACAGAGAATGAAAGAATTGATACTGTGGATGAAATTGGCATTGATTCCACCAACTTAATAAATGATAGTGAAATACATTTAGACAACATTACTCTCTTTGACACAATCTCATGTTCCGATTTGAACACTGACCTTGCAGAAACAGGCACACATAAGGAGTCAGAGATTTCGTTTAGACAGAATGAAAATTCCCCAAGTCATTTCATAGTTGAAGCCCTTCCCATGAAACATTCATGTGTGCAAAACATTATACCTAAAATTGAAGACTGTATTTATAACAGGAATGGGACAGTCAGTAGTTACGCACCAACAAATGATGTTAGCTCTGTTGATTTGGAACAGTTTGTCATATCTGGGAGCCCTCAAATGAAAACCGACAATCCTGAAAATCATACAAATAAAAATAGTGATATTCAAGGGCTTGGAACACAGAAAGAAGATCTGGAAACTGCTAAATCCTATTTGAAAACTGTGACAGTACATAGTAAAAGTAAAATGCATGTGAAGAGTCCTATAGTTGACTCTCTTGAACATTCAAGTTATGGCAGTACGTCTGAAAATAAAAATGCACCCTTTCCTAATGATAAATTTTACTGTAATTGGAAGAATGATACTAAACTGACTAAACCTGCAAAGAATAAGAAAAAGGAAGCCAGTATCACCTGATGTTGCATAGGGTGAGTTGTGAATTATTAGTCATGAGTTATTCTTTGATGCAGAAAGTTAGAATTCACAAATATGGTAGAAACCATTAGAAAGATCACTAGTATTGACTTATTATCTGAAACTTACTATGTAGTTAATTGTGACATTGATATGTGTCAATGTTAGTGTTGCAACTTTCTTCCATTTCAGAATAACCCAACTACTAACAACTCGCCCTCAGGCCTAAAAAGTTACTGGCCATTATCTCTTATTTTATTGTCGTATTGTGGTGCCATGAATGAAGAGATATTTTCTATTCGTTTTTGATTCCCTGCTGTTACAGATTTCATTACAGTGTATTAGTATGTACCATTCTGTGATTACTAACCACACATTGTGGAATCATAGTAAGTCAGATGGAATAATTTTAATATAGACCCATTGAAACTATGGGAATGTTTCATGTACAAAATGAACAGATTGTTAGCTTACAATTAAAATACTGTGTTGCACATTATCACACAAGCAAAACAAAAATTTATGTTAAGCATTCAGCATCTCGTATAGTTTTATCAGTAAATTTGTATCCATAGTGCATCATGATTGTTAACAAAGAGAAAGCCAAGTAGATAGTGTCGCACTCCTACACACATTTCAGGCCTGCGCTGCTACACAGGGTGGGACATGGTGCATGATACCCTTCACAAGACATCTGAGGACGTTGAAATGTCTGCTTGGGGGGTATAATAAATATACAGCTACAGTTTGAAGCTGATAGTCCCTCGGCTGCTCATACAATTCCTGAGATTTAATATCATCCTCACAAGAGTTTACAGCAGGGCCCTATCCTGAGCTAGCTGAATCCAATCTACTTACATCTTGTTTCTGTAACATCCATTGTACTGTTATCCTCTGTATACCTAGGTCTCTCGAATTCCCAACTGGTAAGTTATCTAACATTGTTGTGTGTGCTGATGTGATATAATTATGTTTAGATGCTTTTTGGGTGATAACTTCCATACTTATTACATTTAGGATTTGGACTTGGAAAATCAGTGATATTAGGAAGTGAATGTGATGGAATGAGTGTTGAGAATTGCTGGACCTTTTCCAGTTGCAAAATTCTGCATTAAAGTGCTTTTCCTCAACATCTCACAACCCTATGGGCCTCCACAGCCTGTTACAGGGATACCTTTACTTTTTACCATGTGTATATATATTATTTTGCACTGTTCAAAATGTCACAAACTCAGTGAGCTAGAAAAATATGTATCCTTCAGATGTGCTGAGTCCTTTCTGTTCTCTAAGATTATAAGAATATTTTTTTAAAATGCCATCACATTATTCAGTTTTGCTTTTTCCTTATGTGTGACAGATAAATTACCTTTTCCTTATTTCCGTTTGTGAAATATTTGATGTTAATATTCTTTAATAACTGAGTTAATATTAATAAAGACTTAATTTAATACTTTTAAATTGCCAGTTGTTCCTCTGCTATTTCAATTTATGCTCTTATGTTTTAATTTTTGGAACCCACATTTGCTTTATTTTGCAGTTATACATCCCTGCTGCACACAATTCTGAAGAATGACTGGCAATTTTGATTAAATTGTAGCTGCAAAACAGGAATTATATCTCACATCCAACGAAATGAGTTTGGATTAATGTTTCTTTAACAATACTTCTAGCTTTTGTTTTTACTTAATTTTTGATTATGGGTTTCGAGTGATATGTATGAATTGTATAAGTTGGAGTGATGCATGTCTAACATTGATGGATGAATATATGAATGTCCGCCATAGCTTTCATCTAGTAGTTGAAATTTCATATTAAATTTATTTTGCTGCTAAATTTGAGGCTGAGAGGTAGTATGCTTTCAGAAGAAGTAATAAGTAATTTGCAATATTGTAGGCTATGTTGAAAGAAGAGCAGTCAGAATACACTAACATTTGGTACCTTATATGGATTTTAATGTTATTTATGACATATATTTTCTTAAAGCAATATTAGTATGATGAAGTTGTGTTACTTAAACAGTCTTCATTTCTTCCAGCCCCCACTTATTGTGCCCAGCATGATTTCAGACTCATACAAAAGTGGACATTTTAAAGATTTAGTTTTATCCTTGTCCTATAAAGGTGGTAAACTAGTAAATAATAATTATAAGAAGTATAAGTGGCGCATGTGAAAGTAGTTCACTCTTACAGCTTCATATATTCTCAGAAGACCAAACGTTCTCAATTTTCTTGTTAATATTTAAATTTAGTCCTTAATTTTTAAATGCAAGCATTCTATTCCTGAGCTCTTGCAATGCAAATGTGCACATATAAATCTGTGTTAGGATTGGAATTAATTTATCATTTGAGGTGTTTTGTGTGATATGATTGGCAAAAACTGGTGAATGGTAGAGAATTTATTAAGTTTCAAGCACAGGTCGGTGATGCAGTGCACCCAGAAGATTTTGAGAAGCATTTTCATACTTGGTATGCAGCACAAACATGACAAACATATTTATATTAAATATGTAAGCCAGTACAACCATAATTTCAGACACAGTAACTGAATACATAGTTGATAGCTCTGGTCCTTCTGATCTGGTAGTGTAATACATTTCAGCTGTTTGTATTTGCACTCAAATCACTGCCTCAGAATGTCTTTGATCATGAATGTACCTAACCTAATAACATGTTTATCTTTGAGAGTTGTCATATTGAGCTTACTACTATTCAGACACCTTAATAAGATAATATTATTGTAGTGCATAAAACTCAAAGAAACTCCAAAGTGTTTATGAAAAGTCTTGTAACCTAATTGTACTGGTACCTAAATAATATATCTTGTTGTTTTAGAATAGGAATTGTGATATGTGTATTTAATATTCTGTCTGATCCTGATGGCCATATAAAATGGTGACTGCCATTTTCAGTTGCTTATACTGTATGGTATTTGCCCATGTGTTTGTTCTTTATATCATACCTACTGTTGTTGCTGGTATTTTAAATCAGAATTCTATTACATCTTGTAGTGGATGAGATGTTTGTCATGTCTACTTTGAATATGGGAGTGAATGCTAAATTCATGTATGATATGAAACAAAATGTACTTGCTTTATTTTGTGGCAGTTCTTTTTACAATAACAGTACATAGAAATATCTGCTTTGTTAATGTCCAAAAAGAACATTATAAAAATATTTATTCTTTTTGCAGAAAGTGTTATATCTCTTTAGCCCATAATGCTGTGGAAGTTTTAATATTATGATACTCATATTCAAGTAGATTTTGGATCTTTGTAATAGAAATGCTCATGGTAAATTTGAGTTCAGACAATTCACTGATATAATTTATAACACTAGTCACAGAAAAAATTATCAGGGGCATTTATATACAGGACTTGTAAAATTATGTCAGGTTCTATTTTGCCAAATAGAATTAATTTTCCACCCCAAAACTTAAAACAGGATTGCTTTATGTGTGACTTTACCAAGTGTTACAGTGTCATTTTGTGCATACGAAGGGGGACCAAAAAATAACCGGAAACGACCTGTTGCGCACGCATGCTTTGTAGTTACGAGTTGTGCTGCTAGGTGGTGTTAGCTGGGGGTCTCCTGCGACTGTTAGTGAGCTGGCGTCAGTCTGAGTTAAGTGGTTTGTCTGTGGTGCTCTGTTGTGTGCGTTCCTGTTTCAACCCTTTGGCGATTAGTGAGATGGCCGACCAGAAGGAACAAAGAGTGTGCGTGAAATTTTGCTTTCTGTTAGGGAAAACTGCANCTAACAGTCGCGGGAGACCCCCAGCTAACACCACCTAGCAGCACAACTCGTAACTACAAAGCATGCGCGCGCAACAGGTCGTTTCCAGTTATTTTTGGGTCCCCCCTCGTATGTTATCTTTGACCGTGATGGTGAAGAGCCATGGAGAGGTCTTCACAGGTATCTCAGTGGATCAGAAGAGCTAATGTCCTCATTCCATGACCACCCAAGTACCAGGGCAGAGACAAATCCCCCAGCTTAAAAACTGAGGACAAGATCAATGACATAATGTGCTACGTGTTCAGAGACTAAGGGGCAGTGATAAATTTGTATGGAACAATGGTGGAATAGTGATTAACAGAGCAAAACTAAAGAAATTTGGGTGTCTTACCAGTGAGGAAAACTTGGTATGCATGCATGTGTGCCTCGTGTCATTGAGAAATTGCATTTATTTCTATCCTATACAAGAATTATTTACTACTTGTTCCAGCCTTTTGCCTATCATTAGGTGTGCACATTCACCATTGTCTCTACTACACACCCCTATACAGTGACCAGTGTGAATATGATTGTACACATCTGATGATGGCCAAAAGGCTGAAACACATGGTAGATAATTAACATATAGTGCACCTATACAGAAGTTGTGCTGATGGGAATAAATACAATCAGAAATACAATGCAAATTGGTACTACAATACAATATTTGTGAAGTTGATTTATCCATAAAATCAAGCAATAGTCATTCAACGTTAAACTTTAATTTACTGGAAACAATTATTTGAATCTGTCGTAGCTGGGAATGGTAACCACCAACACAGACTCTCTGTTACAAAGTGTAAATAGTTTTGTTCAGCCATATAGTTGCATCTGCAACAGAACTATTTGTATTCATATCTTCCTGTCATTGAAGAAAATGCACATTAACCTGTTCAAAAACTGAATTCATTTTGATCATTTAAATTTTATTGAAAAACTAATGAAAGTGAATGTGATGGAATGTATGTATAGTATTTATTCAAGATCTAATTATAACCAATATGTCATTTGAATAATGATAAAAAATTTGGCTATCATAATTTATATAAATGGGATTTATGTCAGTGAGACTGTACATGTAATGACATTAAGCAGACGTAAATTTTTAATTGCTCCCCTAGACAGTTAAGGCCAGTTATATCTTAAAATTGCAAGGAATATGTTTAGAAAATGTGTAATTCAAAAGTAGAATACATCTTTCCCTCATTTCATAAGGAGCAACACATAATTTTAGTCACCATTCTTTAAAATTAAGTTTTGATATTTTCAGATTCAAATTGTTCTCAAACCTGCTTGCTTGAATTCAGTTTTAGATCATCATTGTTTATTGGTATAGGCAGGAAATGAATATAGAAGAACCTGGTGAGTGCTGTGTTCAGAAAAATTATCCTGACATATTTAAAGCCATTGCATATAGTGCAGTGTCATTTTGTTGTCATACATGCAAAAGTACTTAGTAAACTGTATTAAAGTACTGTGCATTCTCTTTAATGTAGTCATTATTGCCATGCATTTAGAATGACTGATTATTCAAATATGTTTGGTATAGAAGTACAAACTCCATATCTGTCATTCCTACTATATCATAAACCTTATATTTTACCATCAAAGTTTCTTGACATCTCTCAGTGTAGGTATTTCAGTTTGATTGTGTTGAAGTAAAATATTTGTTGCCATGATCACAAATAAAAAATGCTGATATACTTAACATGTTTAATTTTCCAAGAATTTTTGTTGATGCTAGTTGGGTTAAGTACTGAAACAATCTGAATTTCTATGCAGGTAGGTTTCCATGTGTACTGCGTTATGTTTGGGTGTTATTCCTTCTGCCAGTAATATGAAGAGAAGTGTTGTGAATTAATTTTATGTTTGTAATCTTTTTCTGATTCTGTATAAGGTTGTTTATTTCTACTAGTACTATTATGTTGCTGCTTCCATGCCACGAACAGCAACCAACAGTATAATGTAAACACACACACCCCTCCTCCTCCTCCAAGTTCTCGTGTTTCAGTTTTTTGTCTTTTATTAATGAGACTGAGTCCATTTGGTATGACAGTTACAAGTGAACCTGTGGTACCAGCCCTGGTTGATGGTGTTAGATGTATATGGAGCATTTGGTGGAATGAGAATTGGTAGGGGAAACCAAAGTACTTGGAGAAAACAAGCTCCACTACCACTTCTTCCACACAAATCCCACTTAATCTGCCCTGGGATTGAGCCCAGGCCACAATAGTGGGAAGCCGCCAACTGACTGCATGAGCTATGGCACAGCCATTATAAAACTTGCTTAGGATTCATTCTCATTTGTATTTCAATTAGCTGTTCATATGTTGGTCTAGAAGTAAACACTGAGAAAACTAAGTATATATTGCTGTCTCGTCACCAAAATTCAAGGCAAAATGATGATATAAAGATAGGAAACAGATGTTTTGAAAATGTGGCACAATTCAGATATTTGGGAACAACGATAACAGATCAAAACCTGATTCAGGAGGAAATTAAGAGGCAATTGAACTCGGGTAATGTTTGCTACCATTCAGTCCAGAACCTTTTGTCTTCTCGTCTACTGTCCAAAAACATAAAAATTAGAATATACAAAACTATAGTTTTGCCTGTGGTTCTGTATGGGTGTGAAACTTGGTCTATGACAATAAGGGAGGAACATAGATTGAGGGTGTTTGAGAACAGGGTGTTGAGGAGAATATTTGGACCAAAGAGAGATGAAGTGACAGGAGGCTGGAGGAAACTGCATAATGAGGAGCTTTATAACTCATACTCTTCTCCAAGTATAAGTAGAATGATCAAATCAAGGAGGATGAGGTGGGCAGGGCATGTAGCGCAGGTGGGGGAGACAAGGAATGTATATAGGATATTGACGAGAAAGCCAAAAGGAAAGAGACCACTGGGAAGAACAAAGTGTAGGTGGGTGAACAATATTAAAATGGATCTTAGAGAGATAGGATGGGATGGTGTTGATTGGATTGATCTGGCTCAGGATAGGGACCAGTGGAGGGTTCTTGTGAACACAGTAATGAACCTTTGGGTTCCATAAAATGCTGGGAAATTCTTGAGTAGCTGCAGAAGGTCTCAGCTCCATGAGTAAGTACTGTTACTGCCTCGTATTTTTAGCCATGGTAGAGGGGTCTAACCATCTCTCGCGGAGCGGGGGGGAGCAGTCTTGTCAGCGTGGGTACTACCAGTTTGGAATGTAGCGTCTTGGAATGTGATCAAATGTATAGTACATTGTGTTGCTTGTTAGTTGGTACCAGTCATAGCGATTGTATTACATACGTGGTGTTCGTGTCACTATCATGGCACACCAACAATGCAACGGAACAATTCATAGTGAGGCCAGGGAAGTAATAGCTAATATTGTAGAGATATGCGACGAGGAAAAGCTGGGTAAACATTTGTTATTGCCGCTCCCGAAAGCTACGCAACGTGCTGCTGTATATGCTGGGGTATCTTACGCCACAGTAAAAAACATCAGAAAAGAGGACAAGAAACGAAAGGAAAACGACGCAGACGGCTGCAGTCACCAGGGAAGTACATTGTGGATTCGACGTGTATTGTCGAGGATTGTAAGGTATTGTTCTGTAGTGTTTGTTTTATAATAGAGTACCTTGTACTGCCTACTGTACAGTTACTGTGTTTCTTATTATGTCATGCATTGTACATATTGCAATTGTGATATGGTGTCATGCTGCCCAGAAGTGCAATAAGCTAGTGCTTTCGCTCCACTGCACTGTATCGATTCCACGATATCTACTCCTGGTCTCTGAGGCAATGTTTTCCGCTCGGGGAGTAGCTCTGAACGGCCCCACAGCAAAGGTATAGCTTCGCATGCCCCACAGCAGCGTTTGCCTTTCCGCGCGGCTAAAGTTACCAGGCAGTAACAGTAAGTAAGTTCATATGTTATATAAGTATTTCTAGCAGCCAAACATCTCTGCCATCTGTTATTATGAAAGTAGTAAACTAATAAATGTTACCATGCATAGGTCGTTTCTTATTAATTAAAAAAATTATAAGACAATTGAACTGTGAGTTATTTGAGCAGTTCAGAATGGTTTGAAGAATTTTAAATTTATTTTGACATTTACATGCTACTTCTAGGAGACATGATTTTCAGTAGCCTGATATACTGTAGGAAATATTTATTGCAGTACTTTCCTCCTTTCTATTTTCAGGGTGTGTTCATACTGTCATGTTCAGAAGCTTGCTGAAGTTTTTCATGATATTTGATAACCTGTTATGTCTTTGTACTTCAGTTGATGTTTCTTTGATTTTATTGACTGTTTATGAAGTAGCAGGTGCGTTCTTATTGGATTGCACTGTTGAAATTTCCAGCGTACATCATATGGATTTTGACATGCTAAATTAAAAAGAAATGAAATTATGTCTTCAGTATTTATGGGTAGATATGGGCACTTGTCATATCTAAACACATGGACCTCTTGAAATTTAATCAAAAGAAACATAATTATGAATTTCGATGTTTTCCTGGAGTTGAAAGTTTCACACATTAATACTAAAATCCTAGGCAGCTAGTGGAGATTTTTTGATGATACGATGATCTCAGTTCAACTTTGTAACATTTTTGATCTGAACATTCAAATCAAGGACATGAGAAGGGGCAGATGAGTGTCATGCATTTTGTCAGTGATATCAACTAAATTGGATGAGAGTTATACAACTCAGGGGATCATAGTTTTGAATTTGGCAGAAAATTTTATTCACATTTCAAAAACTTACAAGTCTGAATTTTGTTTTTAGAAGCTGAGAATGCAGTAGTCTTATTCCAGTTAGTGAAATATGTATTCAGAAACATTTCTTTACACTGGATGAAAAATGTCACATTTGTCAAATATCTCACTTTCCTACATATGAAAGAAATTAAAATTATAACAAAAAAAATCTGTAAAACCATGACATTTTGCTTTCTTGTATCCTCTTAAACTAGGCTGGAAGTCACTGCCTAAAGATCTGGCATGTCCAAGTACTTCAGACCTAAAATATCAGGCATCCTATCATTTGTAAGCTGAAAGTTTAATTCATAAATTGGAGTCTCTAAATTAGTAAGTGAAGGAAAATTAAATTGTTTAAAATGTTAAGTCTCTAAAATACAAATTATTAAAGTGACATCATTTCCTACTGCTGCTGTAGAAATGGTTTAGGAATCATTGAAAATGTCACCTTAATATTTTGAAGAAAAATGAAATATTACTATATATGAGTGTTTTTGGTATTAATTTGGGAAAGAAGAGTATCCATGGAGTCATTTTTTCCACTAGTTATATGACTCATTATGGCAGTACTTTCTGGGAGTCTTGAAGTTGCCATGGCAACCAAACAGTGCATGTTTCTTGGTGATACCTCAGTAGAATTCCATGAGATGGAAATGTATGGATTTGTTTTTGTATGTTAATTGTGTGTTATTTGTAATATTTTGTTCTTTATATGAAGAGAATGCTTCAAAATGTTCATTTGCCACTTCTGCCAGGGACTTCAGTCAAGACAACTGTAAGTTACTATGCATTTAATATATATATTTTATATATAGATTAGAGTAGGCTACCCTAATATTGACTAATGGTGATAACTTAATGTACTAGGAGACTTACAGGGTCTTATTTATTCAAGATTCTTGTTTTGAAGCCTGTGAGTTGAAAAATGGCAGTGCATACAGTCTTTAGTTTATATTAGCATGGACTGCAGAGAGAAATGTGAAAGGTGAAACGGTGACTGCAGAATTATTAATACAGTGAAATGCATGTTTTACTCCCCTCATATTGATTATTTGCTATTGTCCTAGAAGGTAAAGGAACCAGAGTATGAGGCTGGCCATTGACCTCCATCTAGTACTGTTTTTAATATATGGAGCTTTATTTCCATCGCTCCACATGTCTGCTTGATATGGTTCTTAAATGCAAGGACTTTGTGTACAATCTTAATTTTTGTTAGCAACTATTTCTATTAAAAGTAATATCAATTTGTGTTGTGGACTGAGTTAGTTGTACCTAAAGCATATTACTACATATTAATTTTTGCCTGAGTTAAAATTACTTTATTATATTTTTCTGTGTTTGCTCCACCTTGAACACCACTTTTAATGAAATACCTGAGATAATCATTCATAAGACATTCAACATATATGTTTTTTATCAAGTAACAAGATATCTTACATTTATACACAAGACAGTACTACCCAGATTTTAAAAAAAGGTCACATAAATCCACTAAAATTAAATTATTATTATTATTATATAATCATAAAGTCATAAATGGGGTCGCAATCACAACCCATGTCCTCATTGACCTAGATGAAAACAGAGTTTTTCAAAGAGCATGCCATTTAAAATATTTATACCCAGTGATGTAAATTATGGTTATATCATTTATGATCACATTTTAATTTAAATAAATTTATTATATAGGACAGTAGAATTACTCATTGCTTGAACTTGTCAGGTCATAAATGCCAATTATAATGTTAGAGGACGGAACTTTTAGCTCATTTTGCCCTTGATTCTGCTTTTCACTTTTGATCTGGAAAGCTACTTTCTTAGAAATAATTCTTTGCAGGTGTGTGAGTATGGGTATGTACTTGAGTGTGCATGTGTGTGAAAGAAATACAGTTGTAGCGGTGTGTAAAGTTTGGTTAAATTGAAGAGTACATTGCTGTGGGTTGTAATACCATGCACTTTGTTGAAATTTGAGCATACTGTCAATGGACTGATACTGAAATGCATGGTGTTACAACCCAGAATAATGCATTCTTTACAGTCCCCAGTATTGAACCTCAAATCCAACATCTGGATAAATCGATCTGAGAAAGTTAAGTACACTACACTGCATGCCAGTGAAACGTTCCAGTCTTAAGAAGGATTAGTAGAAGGACTGTGCTGAATGGAATGAATCCACTCCTTATTCTGAGATTGTTAACTACAGGGAAGGGGCCTATATCATTCTGTTGTTTCCATGCAGGAACCCGAGTTCACTATGGTTCTTGGTCTTGGAAATTTCTTCCATCCTCAGTCACCACCAGTTTTCTTGATGGTCATATATATAACTTCATTGTAAGTTCTAACATGAGTATAAACTCCACAAATCTTGTTTTATTGAAACAAAAGAACAGGAACCCTAACTAAGTTTTAAAAATATATAACAAGAACAGGAACCCTAACTAAGTTTTAAAAATATATAACACACCTACTGGAGCTGGGATAGCGCAGTTGGTATGGCGACTGCCTAGGGGCTGGACAACTGAGAGGTTGGAGTGTGAGTCCAAGTAGGGTCAAGAATTGTCTGTTCTCCACTGTCATCCAGACTGGCTCTGGGGCCCACCCAGCCTGCAATCAGATGGATATGGGGGGTAAAGCAGCCGGAGAGTGAAGCTGACCACTCAAACTAGTGCCAAGGTCAAGAAAATCTGGATCTGTACATGCATTCCCCCATACGCCTTCATGGCATAGTGCTTAATTAGGTAAGCACAGGGACAACTTTACCTTTGTAACACACCTATTTTTAAACAAATCATAATGGATTTGTGACCAGAACAGATATGGTGCTTGAGTTCTAAGTTGCCGATACATGTGCTAGATTATCATTTCATAGAAGAGGTTGAAGAAGGGGATGTCATTGACTTGCACCTTGAAATTCTCTTCAAAAGCTGAGTCACAGGTGACTAGACATGCGTTTAGTCCCTCACGTTTGGATTTACTGTTTTCGTTTTACCTTTAAATGAATTTTGTTTGTTTAGAATATTCCTTTAACGTTTTACATTATACCCAGTCCGTTTTTCCTTGATAAAGATGTTTTCATTGCAGTAATCCATAGCTGTGCAGGCAGGAATTATGCTTCTTGTGAAGCTTTTCTTTTCAGACTATTGTTTGTAATATTTTCATGCATAAATAATTATACAGCTTCCAAATGTGAAAACATAAATTTGAACACTGGGAAGATAAACTGGTCTGCTTCTTAAGAGTAATTAGCTGTATATTGTTAATTGATTTAATAACTTCAGATAAATATTATTTTTTCAGATTGGACAAACAAAATTTCACAAATCACAACATTTTGAATGTATTAATAATATGCCTGTTCTATCAGAGAAAATTAAACCTGGCATTGGAGGTGTGCCCCTGCCCTACACAAAACCAAAGAAGTTTCCTTCCATGTTAGCAAGAGGAGAAGTCACTGAGCTTCCAGCGTGGATTGCATTTGATAAACAGGTTTGTGTTGATAACATTGACACTTTTTTATGCATGTGATATGACAAAATAACTGTATATGATGTAACTTCAGCTGTTTGTTATGGCCACATTGTATGTTGAATCTGTTCCAACATTTCAGCATACATTGCAGCTGTCTTCTTGATTAAGTCTGAAAATGGCTTGTGAAAGGTTAACTGAAGTTATGGATTAGAGGGGTTACAGTTGCTAGACTATTTCTGGGATGTACACAAATTGTTTAACCTGCTGAGTTATGAGTTCATTACATCTTGTAAAGAAATTCTGTAAATGATGGGGCAGTACAAAATATATATAAAATGTAAAAAGAAAGTTAATAAACATATGTTCAGGTATATTTTGGAATTATCATGGGGATTCTGATGAAAACAATGAAAAATATTGCATAGGATAGCCAATACCATCCAATATTCAAATGAAACGTACTCAAAGACACTGATTTAAGCTCCTTGTTAAGTTCCGTCTCCCTATTTAAAAAACCAAGATCAGGTAATACTGGAATTTTAACCATGTTATTTAGTGACGTGTTCCACTTTGCACTATATTCTTTTTTGAATGTCAGCATAAACATGTCTTATTGTTGTTGATTGTATGTTGAGCTCCTATGCACCAGAATTAATAATTTCTTACGGTGCCATTTCCTATCACTTCTCTACATTCATCAGAATTTATAGAATATCTTGCATCCCAGTCAACAATTTTAATGCAGTGAACTCTAGATAGAAGGATAATATTAAAATTTATCTTATAACTAATACTGAATTGGCTTAATGATAGGCTTCTGTGATGACATGTTGAAACTTCAGGATCCATAACAGTAGGGAATAACCTGAACCGCTCAAGAAGGCCCATGTATCATAGAGTTTAATTAGTCAGTTAGTGCATTGTTATTGTTTTCCATTCGTTCCTGCAACTGTTATCCAGATGACTGTGAATGTAGCACATTCTATACACTTTGGAATGAATTTTACCGTGTTTTCTTGTATTCAGAACTTTCTCAAGTGATACATTGTATCAGAAATTAATTTATTTTCATAATGATAGTAAAAGTTGCCCCTGTGCTTAGCTAATTAAGCAATACACCATGATGACATATGGGGAAGTTGATGTATAGAACCACATTTTCTTGACCTTGTCTCTAGTTGGAGGTGAGTGGTCAGCTTCACGCCACTGCCGCTTTACCCCTGGGGAAAGCGTGCCCGGTACCTGTTGGATAGGAGGTTGGGTAGACCCCATAGCTGGTCTGGACAAGATGGAGAAATGAAAATTCTTTCCCCCACTGGGACTCGAACTCTGACCCCTTGGTCATCAACCCATAGCCAGTTGCTATCCCAGGATAGTGTAGGTGGTTAAGGCACTATGCTACAAGCCGGTATGTCACAGCTTCAAGCCCCAATGAGGTGGATTTTTTTTTTTTTTCCAATTTACTTAATCCTTCCAGCTGCACTATGGCCCTGTGGTCAACTCAGCCTCTAACAGAAATGAGTACCAGGAATCTTTTGGGAGGGTAAAGGGTGGCCAGCGCATAAGTCTGACAACCTTACTGCCATCTATGAGCTGATCTTATAGAGGAAATGTGGGAGCATCGACATCTCACAACCCTATGGGCCTGCACGTCCTGTTACAGGGATAGCTTCATAATGATAGTACTTAAGGAAAGCATATGTATGTTTGATTTGATTGTATGCATGGGACTAATTTTTCCCCACAATGTAGGTGTTGTGTTTTGAAGGTTTCTTCCAAGAAACATCCCAAGAAAGGCTGGATTATCCTTATTATATTCGAAAAGTGAAGATTTTCTTCTTTATGGAAGATGGAACAATTCAAATTGTGGAACCCACAGTCAACAATAGTGGTATTCCTCAAGGAACATTAATCAGCCGTCAGAAGATTCCATTTCCCACTCCATGGAATGAAGACTTCTATGACATTCTTGACTTCAACATTGGAAAAGAAGTCGAGCTATATGGACGAGTATATAAGATCACAAACTGTGATAGATTTACCAGAGCTTTCCTTAATAGAACTGGAATTCATGTACCTGACCCCATTAATATCCCACCTGATCCTTATATGGTACAGCAAGAAAAGGTGAGTTTATTGCCCCAGTAGGTATTGATACAGTTTTGGCTGATTCTGAAATAAGATTTGTTCTTTAAAGTCTGAAGTCACCATAGTTCCAAAGGGAACCCTGTCAGCAAGCTGCATGTGTCTGTCCTTCCCCCATTTAAAATTCAGACTTCTACATGTATATTAGAGACATTAATTACCAGATTTTTTAGAAATATAGTACATTCATAATACCATTGGAAAGAAACTCTTCAGTATCCTTTTTATTAACTCCCTGTTGTCAACTGTAGATTTATGATTTGCCTTGCAAATGTCTGGGATCACCATTTGAAGAGGGTTCCTGAAGTTCTGTTGTTAACCCTTTCGCTGCATATCATTTTCTTGCTAATTCATAAAATAATGCAATTTGAAGACAAAGTATGAAAAAATGCCACAACCCACTGAATGAAATCAAGCGAGGCAGCAAAAGGAGATGATTTCTTAACGAGGGCTAAAGGCACATGTCACAGTGCACAGTAAGGGATTCGTGTTCAATTTCAGTTGAATATCATAGCAGTAGGGTTAAGTTGTACAAACTTGATTTCAATATATCAGAAGTGGCTTGGACTTTAGAAGCTTATGACTATATTTCTGTGTTTCCAAAATAACAGAGCTACATAATAATTCCTAAGTGCCAAAGAACTGAATGTACAGCTGTAAGTAGAACTATTTATTAATATTCAAACAGTTTGTTTCAGTCTTTGCTTATTATGTATTCCATATTATAATTTATATGTTGAAAGATAAAAGAAGAATGTTTGAGCTAATGCTGCAAAGTACTGTTTGGTATTCCTTAGTATTTGTGCTAATAATTTTCATTTTTGTAAATCTTTGTATGTTTCTTTTGTTTGGTTTTTAGAGGTATTGTATTTCTGTTAATTTTTGGGTGCTTATATGTATGAGGTCTAAACCTTCAGCAGTACTACAGTGGTGAATTAAGTGTCATGTAATTTCAAACACATTGCAATGTTACTCATTTTACTTTTCCATCAGCTGTCTGAGGGAATGGCACCAAAGAAGCCTAACAGAACCTTTAACAAGTTGGGTCAGTTTCTTGATTTTGATCGTAAAGTGCTGAGATTCTATGGCTACTGGGATGATCGTGAGAGTCTGCATGGAGTGTTACATGATCTTGAAATATATTATTACTTGGCTGATGATACTATTGAGATTAAGGAGATTATTCCACCAAATTCTGGTCATGACTCGGGCTTCATGTTTTTGAAGAGGTCTAAGCTACCTAAGGTAAAGGCACTAAGGCACTTTGCATGTGAATATTATATTTAATCATGAAAGTTGTAAATATTTTACAGATAAATTATGATAAGGCAACATTATAAGCCTATTGTGTCCAAGAAACAATGGGAACAATAGTGTTTCATATTTCATTTATGTTCATTATGAAATATCCTTTGAAGTTTAACAGGTGAAGAAACACTATTCCTAAATAAATATATGTTGGTAGTAGTAATTCAACATAAAAGTGAGGTATGGTACTAAGCATTTAATAATTATGTAAGTCAGAGGCATAAGGTCTGAAGAGGTGGTAGAGTTACGTGGACACCAGCACTTATGTCTTTGAGATACAAAATTACATCCAGAATTTAATTAGTAATCTTTCAACATCATGACTAATAATGCAGCTCCATGTACAATCTTGTGAGCCAAGTATTGGTTTGTGTGTTTGAATTTCCCGTTAGTGTATTAGTAGAAAATAGAACCCAATAATTTTCTGACAGTAACATGGCAGTCTTGCTCAGTGTTGGATGATGACACAACTTCCAACAAACTTCGCCAAAGCATGCATGTTTATTTCCTAACATTTTTCCCCTCACCCTTGTTCAGTCCCTTCCAGTAAACACACCTTCTGGAGACCCTATTAACAAACATTCCTTTCATTAACACTCTGGTTACANTCGCCCTCATTCAGTCACTTCCAGTAAACACCTTCAGGAGACCCTATTAACAAACATTCCTTTCATTAACACTCTGATTACATAACTTATCCAGTCTTGCCTGAGAGAACTATACAGGTGTTACAATGAAACATGATCAGTTCATAGTATGACATAGAGTTGATCCTGCTACAGATGCTGCCAAAATCAGTATGTAATTATATGTTTATAGTGTTTATGAAGTTCTCTAATATTCCTAATTTGTTAATTTTAATAGCATTGCAAATAGTCATAGTAGCTAAGTATATAAAAGGATGCTGTTTTGTAAGAATACCAAAGTAGCAGGTGTGATAAATGAGCTGAGAACATCCCAGCTAAAGAACAGAAGCAGAAACAGAAAGAAGTACTTTGTGGGCAGCAAAAATATATGAATTTTTAAACATTTACATACAGTTTAAATTGTATAATAAGTATTGACATTAAAATTACACTGAAGTTGAGATGTAAATGGTAATTTAAACAATATAATAAGTCTTGATATGAAAGTTATACTAAAGTAGGAATGTAAGTGATTGTTATTTTGTATTGGTCTGTGGAATGTAAATGAATTTTAAGTTGAATTCTAATTCAGACTCAGCAGAAGAATATACGAGGGTGAGTCAAATGAAAACTATAAAAAAAAATTTAAATTTAATTTATTGAATGAAAACGGTACACAACTATATCATTTTTCTACATAGTCTCCATTTCGTTCAATATAGGCCCTCCAGTGTTTACAAAGTGTATTGATTCCTCTAGAAAAAAAATCTTGTGGTTGTCTGCACAACCACTCATGCACTGCCTGCTGTACCTTTTCATCAGAACGGAACTTCTTTCCTCCCATCGCCTCTTTGAGTGACCCAAACATGTTTTAATCACTTGGGGCTAGGTCTGGTGAGTATGGCAGATGTGGAAGACACTCAGAGTGCAAGTCTTGGATTCTTGCAACTGTTGCACAGGCAATATGGAGCCGAGCATTGTCATGTTGCAAAAGGACACCTCTAGTCAAAAGTCCATGTCACTTTGATCGGACTGCAGGTAGAAGATTATTCTTCAAGAGATCTGAATATGAGGCACTGGTGACAGTGTTCCCCCAAGGCATGTAGTGCTCAAAGAGTACGCCTCGTTTGTCTCAAAAGAGAGTCAGCATAATCTTCCCTGCAGATGGCTGCGTCCAGAACTTCTTGGGTTTGGGTGATGAGGAATGACGCCATTCCTTGGTCATTCTCTTTGTTTCCAGTTGGTGGTAGCGCACCCAATTACAGAACGTTGTTCTTCTTTCGTGCATGTACGTATTGGAGCAGCCATCTTCAAACCGGCAACGTGATGGCGTTCTGTTTGCCTGCATTATACTGCCTCCTATAGGATACTCTTTATAGCATTGGTAACATGTCTACCAACTTATAGGACAGTGGTGCGATATTTAGAATTTTTATCTCAGTTTTACAGTTTTCATTTGACTCACATACATATTACATCAGTAGTTCTATGGAAAGAAAGACTGTTATCTCCTGAAAGTGTCTAAGCTCTGATTTATTTTATCACATTATAGTCTGCAATCACATTGAATAAAATTATAATTAAATTAAATGGAGCATTGGTGGAATGATAATCAGCATGCCAACATTGAAATTNGCGCACCCAATTACAGAACGTTGTTCTTCTTTCGTGCATGTACGTATTGGAGCAGCCATCTTCAAACCGGCAACGTGATGGCGTTCTGTTTGCCTGCATTATACTGCCTCCTATAGGATACTCTTTATAGCATTGGTAACATGTATGCCAACTTATAGGACAGTGGTGCGATATTTAGAATTTTTATCTCAGTTTTACAGTTTTCATTTGACTCACATACATATTACATCAGTAGTTCTATGGAAAGAAAGACTGTTATCTCCTGAAAGTGTCTAAGCTCTGATTTATTTTATCACATTATAGTCTGCAGTCACAGTAAATAAAATTATCATTAAATTCCCACACCAAGAAAGCGTTGATTTGGTCAAGATATATTAAACATTTGTATTTTTACTCTTGTGTGTTCATGTGCATGTGAAGCGACTCCAGATTCTGTTTCCTACAAGTCCTGATAAATAGAAACAAAGAATCTTATCTCTCTAGATATGCACAATAAGGTAAACTAATGTAATGACATTCCATAAACAAATTAACATTTATTAATGCAACACCTCCAATTGTATTTGCACTGGAAAGCATAAAATTTCTATAATAAAAATTTACCCAGAAGGCTTCCAGCAAAATAAAAACTGAAAGAAATTATTCCCACTCAGTTACTTCTGCTGAAACCTGTTTTAACAAGTAGAACATGGCTACAGGCTGTGACATAAATAGAAGATGGAGGTAATATTAATGCTGGTAACTTAGTAAAGCGCATCTTTAGAGAAAGAAGGTGGAAATAACATAGACTTAACATTTCATTTATCTCATTGCTAGAATTAAGGGCCCATCATAAATTTATGAATCCTTGGCATTGTAATTACAGGACTAATCCCTTAATGGAGAGATATATAATCCACTTGGTTCATCATTACAAATCTTAAAATTTTGCCTAGAGAAAATATTTGTTAGTTCAGGTTTTCAGAATAAACAGTGATAATTTGCCTGAATGTCATTAGCTGAATTTACTTCATAGTAGATATGCAGCGTGCTTTCTTGAAGGTAAGAACCAAAATTTTAGATATTCAGATCAGCTTTGTCCTTTAAAGGGTTTATTTTTTTAATATTGGGGTGGAGTAAGACAAGAGCCCTTCAGCACTATAGCTGCAAATGAATCTTTTATACCAACCTTTGGTAATAGATGAGAGAATGGAGCATTGGTGGAATGATAATCAGCATGCCAACATTGAAATTCTCTGAGAAAATCCAGCCCCAGTGCCACTTTTTCCATTGACCCTAAATACAACATGGACTACACTGGAATTGGACCTGGGCCTCTGCTGTGAAAAGCCAGTGACTAACTGTCTGAGCTCCCCTTTAAAGGTGAATAAATTACAAGGAGGTACTTCAGATGTTGTATAATGGAGGTTATTTTTTGACTTAAAAAAGTGCATGTTACAAGGATGTTGTAGCATCAGACATTTTCTGTGTGGTGCAACATACACAATACCAGCTGACACAGCTCACTTGAAATGTGTCACTATAACATCAGCCACCCAACTAAGATCCCCCAGTTCCTGAAGACAACTTTGCTGTTTATTATCACTTTCATTCCTTACAAGTTATTGACATTCAATTTTAGACTGCAAGTAACAAGCTGTTCATTTTTTGCAATATTCACTGCAGATGATTTCACACCACATGAACATCTAAGACCAGATAATGGAGTTGTGATAAAACAAGAACCACATCCATTGCCTCCATACAATGGCTATGGCACATATGAAGATTCAGCAGCCAACTGCAGAAATATACCAGTTCCACCACATTGAGACTTCAATAAGTTTTTTAGCAAAGACAGGTATTCTTGTGTAGTTCGATACACGTACTTCTTAAGGAGAACTAAAACCATTTACATCAGTTGTTCTCAAGCTGCCAGTACACAGTACTGATCAAGTATATGGTTATGACACCCATACTGCCGATAAATATTCAGGTGCTGTTTGTGACCGTACTCGTTTCTGTTACAAGATATATGACTGTAATCAGTCCACACTATAAAAATAGAGGATTCTTTGGAGCCTGATCAGTAATATTCCTAGTTGTATGTACTCTGTTAGATGTAGGCTTCACCATTTCTTACTGAACTGGTTGGTCTGATGGTAACTCTGTAGAGTTGTATTTTGGGTGTACCCAGTTCAGATTTCACCCAGGACACCAGCAGTCATGACAGGTTTTCATAATTCCCCTCAGTCCCTCCAGGCAAATTCTGGGATGCTACTTTGATTAGGCTATGATCTCTCCCTTCCAAATCCTTTCCAATTCATCAGTCATCCTACCAGTCAATGCTGTATGGTCTAGCTAATGAAACTGTCGTAAAATGATCCACAAAAAAAGGATGTGTTATTTTATTCTCTCATTAATATCATGATGCTCACAATTTGTATTTTACACTATTTTCAAGGTAAAATACGTGCATAGTGACCACTGGAATATCATGCTGGAGGTGGGAGAATGGTGTATAAATGGTCAAAAATCATGTAGAATAGTTTGAGCTGGCTTCGTGTGGAGTCCAGTAGTGAACCCTTTTGTATTGCTCTAAATTTATGGGTTACAAAGGGAAAGTTAACCAATATTAGGATTGAACTGATATTTAAAGCCACATTTCACACGTTTCTCTGTTCATATTATTCTCTGCAGGAAGTAGCTGGAAAGAGTGGACTTAGTTTCCATGGTAATTACAAGGACTGGTAATCAACCTTTATGACTTGCCATCTACACTGCTATATTTTCCATTTATAAATTTGCACCAAGTGTAACATGAGTGTGTTTTATTTTTGTTCCTCTGAAACATCGGTTAACACAATATCTACACAGTGCCAAATCCCATAAGACTGCTTTCTTCATAGTCACCACCATGAAAACCTTAAAATCTTACATATTTTTGTTTTGTTAGATTGTTTAGTACACTGTAGTTTGATTCAGAAGTTATAATGGAAGCCATAGGGATATGCATCATCCTTGAAGACCCTAAGTTAAAGGGCTCGTACATTATATTACAGGCAAGGTTTAACTAGCCACACTCTACGATTCAGAGCTGAATTGGTCTCCAAAATTCCAGCAGATAAGGATCGTCAGTTTGTCATCAGTTATTATCTTTCTGATGACACCATTTCTGTATATGAAAATGCATTACACAATTCAGGTAATAAAATATATGTTGGTGTGTTCTGTTTTCCATGAACAAGCATCATCTTCAAATTTAATTTTAATAAACTGAATATCAATTAGTTTGGAAGGTTTTCCTTCTTTTGATTTTGCTTTATTATCTTTCTTCTGAAGAAGAAAGTGTTTTTTTAATATAGAAAACCTATTTTATCAAGTGTCCTAAACTCTGGTCCTGTTATTGAATAAAGTCAGCGTAATAGATCTACACAAAATATTAAGTCAGTTTCGTCCTGGTTTAGTTTGAGTTATCATAAGGGCCAGAATTAACCTTATATGTGACTTTTGAGTGTATATATATATTTCGTGATGAAACTGAATATATGGCACTTTTTTCACATGAATTTTACCATGTGTAAGTTTCATTCACTTGAAATCGTTTTAAAGCTTGTTCTACTGATCTGAGTACATTTTCCTGAGAGCAAAATATTTTGAATGAATTTATAGGTATTAAGATTATAAGAAGGCACACAGATTTTGAAAAAAAAAAAAAAAAAGTCACTGTTCAAGCTCTTATATCACCTTGTCATTTAGCTGACATTGCTTGATTAACAACAGTTCATGGTCCTCTGGTCCTGCATGTATCAGATGTCATGTGTAAATCAAATGTACTTTTTTAATACTGTGTGTAAGATTATAATTGCCCATTGTTGTCTGCACCATCATCATGTTCACAGATTAGGCCCAACAGGCTCTTCTGCCCTCACTTAAATCTATTCTAACCCATCAGTATGTTATTGGCCTTCCAGAATTTATTTAGAAACTCTGGGATCCAGTTTTCTTCCATTCTTTTGTTCCAACGTGTTATTTCAGTATTCAGAAATATAACTCCTTTTTATTATCTTCATGCTTTCTTTAAACTCAAAGTGTGTCTTCTGCAAAAATGTGCATTTCATTAATTTCAGCTCTTATTTTCTTGTTTTAATGTCAAAGTTTCTGCCCCATATGAAATAAATAGGTCTTGATATTGTCTTACATCATTTTATTTAAATATTCGCAGTTTTGTTTGCAAGGCTCCTTTTAGTGTGCAAATGTTTTGAAAATTATAGACCAATATCACTGTTAATAATCTTCTCCAAGATATTTGAAAAAGCGATGTATAACAGGATAAAGCAGCACTTACATACAAATAATCTAATTTCATCTGCTCAGTTTGGATTTAGAGAAAATAGAAGTACAGAAGCCGGTCACGGTAGCTGAGCGGTCTAAGGCATGCACTGTTTTCGCTCGCTTGGAAGCCGGGATCGTGGGTTCGAATCCCACACAGGGCATGGATGTTTGTGTGCGTTTTTCTGTGTTTGTCTACAGGTAGAGGCCTTGCAATGAGCTGATCACTCGCCAAAGGAGTCCTACCGTATGTGTAAGATCTAGAAAAACCGAAGTGAAAACGGAGTTCATGGAGGTAGGCATAGGCCCACTGGGGCTGTAGTGCTAAGGAAAAAAGGAGAGAGAGGAAAAAAAAGAAGTACGGAAACTGCAATCTGTGCCGTAACTAATCACATATTAGAAACTTTGGAACAGTGCTGTCATTCATTAGGAATTTTCTGTGATTTGACAAAGGCATTTGATTGTGTGGTTCACGATATCCTTTTGAGCAAGTTGGCAGCATATGGACTTGGTGGTAAAACTTTAACGTGGTTGAAGTCATATTTGGGAAATAGAAGGCAAAGAGTGGAATTATATACTAATGGGAATGAAAAATGTTGTTCAGGATGGGAGATTGTTGAATATGGAGTGCCGCAGGGCTCGATTTTGGGTCCCTTGCTGTTTCTTTTATATATCAATGACCTGTCATCAGCATTAAATACTGATAATACGTTATTGTTGTATGCAGACGATACACGCATATTAGTATCAGGCATTCTTGATGAAATCCAATAAAGGTCTAACATTGTGTTGAATTCTTTAAGCCATTGGTTTGCATGTAATGACCTGTCTCTAAATCTGAAAAAGACTAAAGTGTTAAAATTTGATACAATTAATCGGGATAATATGTCTATACATTTAAAGTTTAATGAT
>NW_019731604.1:222805-245281 GCF_002891405.2 Cryptotermes secundus
GATCTTGATGAAATCCAATAAAGGTCTAACATTGTGTTGAATTCTTTAAGCCATTGGTTTGCATGTAATGACCTGTCTCTAAATCTGAAAAAGACTAAAGTGTTAAAATTTGATACAATTAATCGGGATAATATGTCTATACATTTAAAGTTTAATGATAGATATTGCATGAGGAAACCCACGTTAAATTCTTGGGCACTGAAATTGATGAGGCACTGAAATTGGTGAGACCCTGAATTGGAAGTCACAGATTGAATCGATGCTGTCTAGATTGGGCAAGGCATGCTTTGCAATAAGAAACATGAAATTGTACAGCAATATTGAAACACTAAGGATGATTTACCATGCATACTTTCATTCAATTATGAGATATGGGATAGTATTTTGGGGAAACTCATTGGAAGCTAAGAAGATTTTTCTTTTACAAAAGAAGGCCTTCAGGATAATGATGGGAGTGAAACCTAGAGAATCATATAGAACAGTTTTTAAAAAAAATTAAAAATTCTGACATTGGTCTCTCAGTATATTTTATCTTTAATGATACTAATGATAAACAATTTGGGGTATTATACTTTGAGTCATACAATTCATGGTAAATCAACAAGACAAGTTAGAAACCTATATGTTCCTCAATCACATCTAACAAAGAGGCAAAAAGGGGTCTATTGCATGCGTGTAAAAGTGTTTAATAGTTTGCCTGATTTTTTAATTTAGTTAGTACATAATAAAAAACAGTTTATTGGGAAACTAAAGGATGTATTGCTTCAAAACCCTTCTTATACTGTTGAGGAATTGTTGCTTTTCTGTCAAGACCTACAGCTAAGGAAAAGAGGTGTCTGACAGTGCACACTTCACTAAACCCTATGTCCTTGGCTGTGCTTATATATACATGCTGCAATTTGTATTGCCTTTTAACTATTGTATGTGTTTTTGACAAGTATGGATTATATATGCTAGTGATTTTATTTGTGGATTTATAAGTGTCCAATGTTTTGTTTGCTTGTTGACATGTTTTATATTCAGTGCCGGTGGCAGATTTATGAATATTTTAAAGAAACGCAAATGTATATGTATGTATACTGTGCCATTTAGCCTGTGGAATTTCATTAATTTACTCCCCATTTCAGAAACAAAACTTGAATCTGTACATAATGGTCGTAATTTCTACTGTGTGGCTGCAGGTTTTATTGGTGGGTACTTCATAAAACGGACTCAAATAAGAAAACCAGGACAAGAAATATATACATCTGAACCACCTGAATGTTTTGGGCCACAGGATTTTTATGTTGGTAACATACTCATTCTGCATAGTTTTGAGTTTGTACTAGTTGATGCAGATGAATATACCTTGCAATATATGGAAGTTAATTGTCAAGAGGTAAGCCTATTTTGGATAAACATAATTCTATCTAGTTTATTTTATTTGAACTGCATAGAAATATTGAGACCACCATTAGATAATTTATGTTGCTTTCAGAATCAGAAGATACTTAAAATAAGAGAAGCAAAATCCAGTATGAAAATTTCTCTTAGTAACAAAAAATATCAACTTTTAAAGGGAAAGAATTAGTATGATGTGAGAATATGCTAGACAATAAACAAACAGTACAGGCGTGTAAATTAAAAAAATTGGAAACTGACTTGACCTGAAGAGTACAATCTGCTGGGGTATAACGTTGTGTAGTCTGTTGAAAGCCAAATGATATTTGAGAGGAATATGTCACTTCCACCTTCAGTGTTGAAGAATGGGCCAAGCTAGAAACTGGCATAAAGTAGACTGCAACCAAAGTTTATGTGGCAAGAGAGGTTTGCAAAACAAAACCCAGACATTCTTATGTATAAGTGAAATAATTAATAAACACAGATACATGCTCAAAATTATATGGAGTATTTGTTAGGCCAATGTAGAATATTCTAGTGAGTTATGGATATATTGTGACAAATGAAAAATCGGATTGGCAGAAATGAGAACTTTCAAGCTGAATGTACATAATTATGTGTTGTGGCATGTAGACCCATTGCTAGATGTTTTCTAAGCAGGACAAGATAGTGGAGCTGATGAGTGAGTTAGAGGACTGCTGGGGCTCAGACATTGTGAGCTGTTAAAGCAGGTAGGTGAGGCTAGGGACAGTTTAGGAATGCAATGAGGAAGGGGAACATCCACTATTTGAAGCCGCTACCAAGTAACCACGGTGAAGACATGACTGTGGACACTAGTGCATGCATGCGCGCGTGCGTGTGTGCGTGTGTGTAGGCAAGAAAATGCCATCAGTAATATTCTTGAAGAGAGAAAGATTATGTAAATAGCGTAAGCGAAGACAGTCAAGGATATTTTGGGATTATAGACTTATATGGTAAAGTGATTTGAAAGAGGATTTTGAGGCCAGTACAGACATAAAGTTGTCTAATCCATAAAAGCAAGGAATATGATGAAGACTGATTGCATTTTGAACAGTGTAACAAACTACAGGACTCATTTAAGAGTTACTTGTCATTTGCAGAGTGCTATTGTGTGGGATGTGATGCTGTGTAGTTTGCTAGAAGTTTACCAATGTTTCAGAGACTCATATTGTCTCCTTTTCCAGAATTAAAGAGTAAGCAAAAGAAGCAAACAAGGTAACAACAAGTAGCATAGAACTGAAAGATTCACTGCCATGTTCACAAGCACCTGCAAAATCACACAAAACTGAAAACCATTTTATTTTTCTGTAGTGCAATTTCAGCAATTCATGGATTTCCTTTTACTGTACACAGTTATAATAAAGAGGATAGCTGTTGATTTTATTTTTTATTCATTTGTAGATTATTTGACAACATTCAGTAGCTCAGACTGTCAGTATGCAGCATAAAATGATTGGCTGTTAGTGAATAATGAACTGGAAAATACAAAGAAAGGAAGTGGCCTGGCCATGGCCTAATTTAATGTACTGACTACAGGGAATGAGAAAAAGACTCAGTAAAGATAATCAGTGTCCTGACCAAGATTCAAAATTAGCACTTTACAAATACAAGTTAGAAGTATTCTCACTTGAACCAAGAGGCACAATGTGACGGGTTTTTTATAGTTTTACTCAGTACTTTTAGATAGATTCTGGCATAATACCTTAATAGAGGTCACGTCAAGACTACCTCCTTAAAAATCATTTCCAATTTATGATTCTCCCATTTACTGCTATAGCACATACATTTGAAAAATGTTGTTAAATAAAGCTGAGAAAGAAGTAAAGAAAAATAAATTGCTGTCATCATAAGCAGATATTACTGGATAATATGATATTTCAGTTCAAGAAGAGTAATGTCATACTGATAATGAACAAGATCCGTGAAGCCCTGAAGCCCATGTATAAACAGTTTGTATGTGAATTCCTGAAGACAGACCCAAATCAGACAGATGTAATATGTTGCACTAAACTGAGGTAAGTTTTAAAGGTAAATCTGTTGAATTGTGATGATGATGTGTAAAGTCAAGCAAGAACATACATGGTCCAGCTCTGAAAATATTAATCTCATATAGTTATGCAGTACTATATCTTGCAGTATCCTTTGGAAAAATTAGACACTGAGATGGATATTAGGAGAGCTTGGGAAATTATTAGAGAGGCTATCAAAATTTCAGCCAAGGAGGGTTTAAGTTATTATGAATTGAAGAAGCATAAGCCATGGTTCAGTGACGGATGCTCAGAATTATTAGATCAAAGTAAACAAGCCAGATTGGAATGGTTACAGGATCCAAGCGAAATAAATGGGGATAATCTGAAGAATATAAGACATGAGACCATCAGGTATTTCACACATAAAAAGAGGAATATTTGAAATAACAAAATTAATGAGCTTACAATGAACAATAGGAACAAGAACATTAAGAGACCTTTATAGAGGAGTTTAAGGTTTACCAACCTAGAAGTAATTTAGTGAATGATGAGAATGGTGATCTAGTTGCAGATTCCCACAACGTTTTGAATAAGTGGAAGAACTACTTCGCTCAGTCATTAAATGTACTTTGGATCAGTGGTGTTAGGCACATAGAAATATATACAGCTGAGTCGTTAGTACCTGATCCTAATCCTTTTGAGTTTGAAGTTTCTAATGCAAAGTTGAAAAAGTATGAGTATAAATAGACAGGTAGTGATCAAATTCTAGCAGAACTGATTCAAGTAGAAGGTGGAATATGATGGTCTGTGATCCATAAACTCATTAATTCTATTTGGAATAGGGAAGAATTTCCTGATCCATGGAAGGAGTCTATTATTGTACCAATTTACAAGAAAGGAACTAAAACTGAATGTACAGTAGATCACTGTGGTCACGGAGCAAGGGCCAAAAAGGCCCACCCCTTACACATTCATTCATTCAAGACTGAATATAGTAATTATCATGGGATATCACTTCTGTCAACTTCATCACTCACTCACTCACTCATGGAGCCGAGCCCTTCTTGAGAATTTCCCAACATTTTATGGAACCCAAAAGTTCATTACCATGTTCACAAGAGCCCTCCACCTGTTCCTACCTTCCCATCCTATTTCTCTAAGATCCATTTTAACACTATTCACCCACTCACGTCTTGGTCTTCCTAGTGATCTCTTTCCTTTTGGCTTTCCCATCAATGTCCTATATGCATTCCTCTTCTCCCCCATTCGTGCTATATGACCTGCCCATCTCATCCTCCTTGACTTGATCATTCTAATTATACTTGGAGAAGAGTACAAGTTATGAAGCTCCTCATTATGCAGTTTTCTCCAATCTCCTGTCAATTCATCTCTCTTCGGTCAAAATATTATTCTCAATTTGGTCAGTTTGGTTGTGCATCTTTCCATCAGGAGATGTCCAAGTAAATTCATGAATATTACAATGTGGGTACATATATTTTTGACAGTAAGATTTTTGGATGTGGCAAAGTTTACTACTCCAACTCCATTATCATTACTAATTTCATGTAAACTCTCATTCAGATTTGTTGTTTTGAAAGTGTTTTCCCTACCTACTTTGGCATTGAGATCTCCTAACAAAATTTTCATGCGGTATTTAGGGAATCTATCTACTTCATACAGAATTTTATCCAATATCCTTCTCTCAAGATTATGTCCATATACAGATATAATTATTGGGCATTATCAGAGTGGGTTTTGACATAACAGATCAACTACTCATCACATTTTCTACATTCGTCAGATGCTGGAGGAAAAATGGGAGTACAGTGAAACACTATATCAGCTATTCATAGACTTCAAGAAAGCCTATGATTCAGTAAGGAGGGGAGTATTGTATGTGGGGTACCCATGAAATTATTTAGGATGACTAAAATGTGTTTAAATGAAATCTATAATAAAATTCATATAGGTAAATATTTGTCTGATAAGTTTCCTTTCCAGAATGGTCCAAAACAAGGAAATGGTTCGTCACCATTTCTTTTCAACTTGCTTTAGAATATGCCATTAGGAAGGTCCAGGAAACCAGGTGAGAATGAAATTAAGTGGTACACATCAGCTGCTGGTCTATGCTGATGATATGAATCTACTGGGAGATAACATAAATACCATAAAGAAACACTGAGACTTTAATTGTCTCTAGTAAGGAGGTTGATCTGGAAGTAAACGCAGAGAAGACTGAGTATCTGTTGCTGTCTCCATCACCAGAATGCAAAGAAAAATCATGACATAAATATTGCTAACAGATCCTTTTGAAAATGTGGCACAGAGGGTTGTTTTGAGGACAGGGTGCTGAGGAGATTATTTGGACCAAAGAGGGATGAAATGACAGGAAGTTGGAGAAAACTGCATAATGAAGAGCTTCATAAGTTGTACTCCTCCCCGAGTACGTATAATAAGAATAATCAAGCCAAGGGAGATGAAATGGGCAGGGCATATAGGATAAATGGGGAGAAAGAGGGATGCATGTAGGATACTGGTGGGGAAGCCAAAAGGTAAAATGCCACCAGTAAGACCAAAATGTAGATGGGCATATAATATTAAAATGGATCTTAGAGAGGCAGTCTGGGTGGTATGGACTGGATTCATCTGGCTTGGAATAGGGATCTGCAAAGGGTTATTGTGAACATGGCAGTGAACCTTTTGGGTCCATAAAATGCTGAGAAATTCTTGAGCAGCTGAATGACTGGTGGCTTCTCAAGAAGGGCTCAGCTCCATGGAGTTAGTTATGTATGTTTTGCAGGATGCCCCATTTTATATTTAGATATTTACATTTATTGTAATTAAAACTCAACAGAGCAACACGCATATGCACACAAAAATATGAATTGTGAACACAGATATTTTTTCACAGATTTTCACTTCTGATAACACAAGGCACACTCATTAGAATATAGTCCTTAGTTAACTTAACCGGAGTCCTTATACACATCTCTCATATATCACATAAATGTTTGATGTACTTTTCTGACTGATGTATATTCATATATTATAGCAAGATGTTGAAGGAGATCTTGGGTGACATCATTACACAACATGAACTGATCACTCTAGCTCGCCACTACAGTGCTCAGTGTATTAAGGAGCGATATACAAAGGAATCATTGAGGTAATTTATATATATATATTATTAATTATTATTGTTAATTATATATATTGTAACGTGTTTCGTTACCGAAGATGCCGTTCAAATTGTTAATTGGTTTATTCAACAACCTACAAGTAACAGCTACAATTAATTATCACACAGTTGCGGGGTTTCACACTTTATAACCCTAATCGCAATAATCTGTTTACACTGTTGCGGGGTTTCACAATTTATAACCCTATTCGCAAATCAATTCACACTATCTTCAAGAGTCTTCACGTATTAATAACGCGGGAGCTATACAAGTCTCTCTGAATTACACACTCCAAATGTAACTGTACTACAGCACACACAAAATCTCGAAAGGGCACAATAAGCCTTCCACTTCTGACTTCTTAGTTATCGCACACTGTCACATAAAATCTTATAACCACGCGTTNGAACAACACTGATCTCTCTGGTCTGTCTTTTACCTATAGGTCTGTTGTCCATACAGAATTGAAGCGCTTCCTTTTCAATCAAATGGAACGTTTACATGAAAGCTTCCTACAGCAAGACCCTAACCACAGTGGTTACATCTCAAGAGATACAGCTTATGCTGTATGCCGAGGTGCCAAGTTGCCTGTCGACAAAGATCTGTTGAATGCTGTTTTGGACAAGTAGGCTGCATCAGAATATTTCAAGCAGTAACTGCATAATGTTCAAAATGAATCATCATATTTTCAGTAATATTCCTGTTGTATGAATTTATTACAGAATTTGTAAGAATGAAGCCGGAGAAATAGATTACAGGGATTTACTAGGATTCCTGGATCTCAAGCAAAGTCCTCCATCTCCTGCAGAGCCTACAGGTAGTCAGGTATGATGTATACATAGCAGCTTTAATTAAATCTTTTATAATTCTGTTGTGGCTGTAAGAAATTAAAGTGAGACTCCAATACATTCACTTTTTCACTTCCTTGTACAATTTAAACATATCATAAATTCCATCTGATTGTCATTCAATGCACTCTCATTGTGTATACTGTCATTACTACCAGAAATTATAATCTCCAATGCTTGACAGTGTTACTGCAAGAGTATTATACATGTCTTACTTTATTTCAGTATGAGTTCTCACTTCTTGCTGACAAACCAGACAATAGGATTGGTCCAGTAGACTGTCAAGCTTTCCTCAAGGATCTTGATTTGGAGAAGCAGATTGTTGAACAAAGTGGGTAGTAAATTTCAGTGAAGACATGTATGTGTATGTGAGTAATGTTATTTCTGGTCATGCTATCAGTGATATCCATATGTGTGTTTGTCTTAATTTGAATGAGATAAATATTGTCACATGTTCGGAATCCAGAAGACACTTCCATAGTAACGCTAGAACAGAGCATTGCATAGGTAGCGACAATAGCGGTATTGTAGCCCCAACAGTTGGCCGTTGCGTAGGTATTGCAGTATCAAAAAAACGTATCCCTGGTGATAGACAACAGAGGGTCGTTTGCATAGCAGCGGCCAAGGTTATAAAAAGGGGTTGAATGCATTCGCCGAGACAGTCTCAGGATAGACGCCGAGAGATACAGAAGTCAGTCTTCAGGAAGCTGCCGCTGAAGATAGTTGGAATGTAGATACAAAGAGCTACAGAAGTATTGGCCGAGATATTGTGTAAGCAGTAATTGTAATGCTGCAAGTGCTAATAGTTGTAAAGTGTGTAAGTGTGAGTGTCCAATAAAGATTCGCTGACCCACGTATATTTATTTGTCGCGTGACACACCCAACACGTGGCAATATGATATGATTCCAAAAATGCAGGAAGTTATATTCTAGTTACAACATACTTTCATTAAGAAACTAGGTCTGCTCTTCTGTACTGCACATTATTAAATCAGTGTTTTGTAAGATTTTACAAATATACAGTTCTAAGATAAATATATTATACATCATTGTCTGAAAATTTACTGAATTCTTTATTAACCTTTTAAAGCCTAATGGTTACTATATGCACGACCTGGTCTAACATGTTAGAATTCTGCATTCTGCCCGCACAGTGTGTGTGTTTCATATGGTTCTCACAATAAGCTTCGGATGTTTTCCTAAACAGCATTAACGGGTTGGTCTTTGTAGCGGAGACACAGTGTGTTTCCTGTGAGGTACGAACTGAATTTTTATATTTAGTTTGGAAAGAATTCGGTCTTTAAAGGGTTAATGAATACATTTTGTACATTAGTTGTAAAACTGTATTTGGAGGCAGTCACTGGAAACTTTACATTTTACATTCTTTAAAAGACTGCTCTAGAAAATACTGCCACAGAAATCATAAGACAGTATATAACATTAACGCAGAACGAAATATTTATGGCAAACACTGTTAAGAAAAGATAATATGTTGCCCTTCAGTTTATTCATTATTGAAGATAAATATCAGAACTGCCCTTTCATTAATAATGTACTGAAGTTGAAAGCCATGGATCATAATGTGAACATTAAACTAAAAGTTAATTATGGCAAGTTCAAACATGAATAGATAGTTGGACAAGAATATGAAACAAGAAACAGTATCATTTTCTGAATAAATGCAATGTCAACAAATTATAACATACAAAAGGACCATGTTATTTCAGAACGCTATGGCCTTGTTGCAGTTCTTTAAGGTCTCCTTCAAGGGCATTTAACATTCGAGACAAATTATTCAGTTCTTCACAAAGTCTTTTGTCTTCTGAATTATACAACTGTGTGTCTTCAGCCATCTGAGATCTGCAAAGAGTAATATACCAAATTAAGTTGTAAGGAGTTGAATCTGCATGATGAAGCTGTCTCCTACCTCAATCTATACAGCTCAACTTTAGTTTCATATTTACAGGTTTTAATGAATATTCAGTGTAAATTTGTGTTAAATTTGTGTCAGATGTTGTATGAAACAAAACCTAAGTTACAAATAAGTTCACATTTCAAAAGACAGGTGTCAGTCATGCCTTCATACAGTGTACCATGTTTTTCATGAACAAGGATGTGGTAAATAGCAGTATAACCATTACATCTGTTATGGTGGAAAATTTAGGTTAGTTTTAACTTTTGATCTCATGTATTTAATATGTTCATAGTTGTGAACAAACAGTGGAAATTAATCAGTTTTGAACCCATTAATTAATCTGTCAACTTCATGTTCTCATGTCAGCAACCATGAAGAGTCTATCTTCTAGGTTGTAACACTGTGTAGTTCAGAGAGAGCTCAACATTTTTAGGAACATGCTGCAAGCAAGAAAACAGCAGAATCAGGTGATAAGCTGAGCCTACATCTGCTGGTGTCTTGAATTACTCTTCAGCCCTGAAGATGGAGGTGATATGTTCCTCCGAAACGTTGTGTTTCCCCAGAAATACACAGCATTGTAACTCAGAATACCATACTCTTCACACTCTACCGGTCAGTCACTTATGTAGGTGATTAAGAGTAGGATGAAAGGATGGTAACTGATGAATCACTGTAACAGAGCATTTGAAATCTGTATGGTGACATGAAGGTTGTGGCCTTGTAGGATGTAATACCATGCAGTTTGGCAGATAGGTGCCAGTGTTGTGGAGGAACAGCAGGTTCCTCCAAACTGTTGGTAACCAACTATGAAACTACATGGTATTGCTAACTCAGAACATCACGATCTTAACTACAAGAAATATTGGTGAAATTAAGGTAATGTCATGTAGTTTACATAACTGACAGTATGACTTCCTTCAGATCTTCAGTGATAGGTCAAGAACAAGGCAGAGAAATCATGTGTTGGAAGATATACAGCAGAAATAAAGGAGGATAGTGGACTCTGATACAACAGTAACATTCACTGGAAGCTTGTTATAGAATGACCCACTCTAGTGGAAACATCAGTGAGTTATGATGATGATGACGACAACGATGACGACGATGACAACAACAATGATGATGATGAAGATCATGATGATATCTTTATTAACATTTAAATTCTAGTGTGATATAAAAGAACTTCAGCTGAAGTGATAGCATACTCTTCTCTGCTAATATTTCTTTCCATTAAAGATGTTTTTGTACTACCAGAATGAGTGACATTAATATTTTTGGAAGAGGGGAGCAGAAAAAGACATAAGACCTAGGGTTCCCAGATACCCCGTTTTCCCTGGATTCTTCCTTGTTTTCACCCAAATTTTGTTCCTCTGTTTATTGTTTACCTGGAGTGGATAATTCTCCAATTTTTTATTTAAGTCCATTGCGAATTATATTTCATGGGTTAAATATTATCATAAAATTTCTGTAATCCTTGGAAAATGACATTGTTATAGTTTCTTTCATTATGTTGCATTTCATGAATGTTGGCAACACTTGAGGTTCTAAACCAAAGCAGAGGTTGTTGGTGATAGTGTATTTTTAATCCGTTCAATCTTCGCTAGAAAGTCAGTGTCAAGTTAGCAAAAATGTTTGAGGGCGAAGAAGATCCATCAAAAACTCCTCCACGGAAGAAGTTGAAATTCCAGGCCAAACATAATCAAATATATCTTAAGAAATGGGAAGATATGTTTTCATGGGTTAAGCCAGGACCAGAGGAGAACCAGGCATGTAGTATGTTGATTATGTATATTTTATAGCCTATTATTTGTGAAAAATGTTATAAACAAGCAACAAGACATCACTCCTTTTTTTATTTTACAAAATCTGGCAACCCTAATGAGACCTGTCAGGAATTGAAACATTTTGCAGTGAAACTGTTAATGAAGCATATATAAGTAATCCAAGAGACTGCACCTTGCATTCAACTTTGTATCATCCAGTTACCTGTCATTGCTTTGTCCATTTCACTGACTTTCTTCATGTATTCTAATTTGTAATAATGATTTAATATTTAGACTCACATAAGATGTTGTAATGCTGACAGCTCAAGAGTGCATCCACCAGTTGTGTCTGATTTATCTAGCGATTCATTAAACATTGCTTTATACTTTATATGATATTCATTTAGTTCCTCTTCAACTGATGCCATTTCTCTAATAATGGCACTTGTTTCCTCCTGCAAGCTGGACATCTCAGCTGCTATGTTCTTTCTGTCCTAAGATTTAAAAATTTAGTTAATATTTTTGAAGTTGCATAACATTGGTTAATTTCTTTCATACAATGTTTAGATTTATAATCAGGTGCTTTGTAAAATGTCAGTGATACATACATAAAATTTTGGTCCACTTCGCAACTTATCAGCAATTGAAGCCATTTTGTTTTCATAGTCCTTTCTGTAAGAGTAAATAATTGTTATTTTTCTTAGTAAAAGCATCTTGATCAGTCACACTACTTGATTCCATCAAGTGTAACCACTTTAATATACAAACATATAACTGTACCTTTATATGTTTTGGCCAGCACTGGCGATCATCAGAAGATTCCCAACACTACAGGGAAATACTTTACATATATCTCTGTAGAGGGATTTTACCATTGAAAGCTAAGATTAGATTTAGATATTATTTAGTTACATCAAATTTGTTGTTAACATTAATATGTTAAGACAGGCCGCACCATAGCTCAAGCGGTTAGTTGCTGGCTTCCCATCGCGGCGGCACGGGTTTGATCAAGGGTCTGGTCAAGTGGGATTTGTGGTGGACAAAGTGGCACTGGGGTGNGGTATGTAGGGTATTCTATATGCTGTCATGTGTATGTTCAGTGAATGATGTTGTGGTATGCAAGGTGTGCTGTGGTGAACTGATAGTCTGTAATAGAGTAATCATAACTGTATAATTTATTGTAAGATTTGAGGCTTTCACGGCAGTGACTATGAAGAAAGCAGTCTTCTGGGATTTGGCACCGTGTATATGTAGTCTGCTTTTACTGGTTCTCACGGTCTCTTCGCTTGCAGATTTCTTATATTTTTTCTTCTACCCTGAAGATGGAGGCGATACGTTCCTCCGAAACGTCGGTTAACACCACATATACACGGTGCCAAATCCCAGAAGACTGATTTCTGTATAAGTTATTCATTGTAATGTTTTTTATGGTAATTCATTGAATTAGGAATTAGATATACACTTCGTACAGCGGCCTCCATAGTCTAGAGGTAACGTTCCCACCTCATGACTCATAGTACACGGGTTCAAATACCCAGCGGAGGTTGTCGAATTTTTAAGGGCGGAAAAAATTCAGGGAACAAGTCCTCCGGGAGGGACTTTAAGCTGTGGGTCCTGTGTCGTAGCTTTATGGCACGTAAAAGAACCTCATATCTCCAAAGGAGGTCACTGAGCCAAATTACGGACGTTTCCCGCCCAACAGCAGTCTCTAATACCTCTGGTAGATGGGGGAAGCATTATAGATACCTCTCAGCTAGTAGAGCCGGTCTCGCTGGCTGGGCGGGACTGATGGTAAGCACCAGTACCGGTAGGATATAGAGACTGGTAGAAATCATAGAGTGAAGCACAATGGACCAATACAGGTCTAAGTGCATGGGGAAACCCACCCTCTCCAATAACTAACTAACTACACTTCGTACAGTGATGGATATTGTAATTGGCCAGTATCAGAAAGGATGAGGCTGATTACACAGTCAGATAGGTGGTTTCTTTTATGTACAAAAATATGAAAATATCTTTGTTAAATTTTTGGATTTCTGCCAGTAAGAAGGATTAGAATCCAGCTTTAGTGACATGTGAGCAATATTAAGTTAGGATTTATAGTGGACATAGTTTCAAACGCTACATCAAAAATTTTATATGAAGTGATCCAGTCACTACTGTAAGAACATCACAAAGAGCTGGGATGGTTTATAATCATATTTGGACCAAAAATAGCTGGAATATGCTCATCACAATGGAATTATACAATATATACGTATGTGTAATTTCATGAATGGATGTACTGCATATGATAATTTATTTTAATTTAGGTATAATATCTTCAGTTAAGTAGATTTGAGTGAAATAAGTTAGAAACCATGTGAATGGAAAGTTTTTTAAATATACATTCAGACCCTACTGGAGGTCACTTATTTGAAGTTATAATATCCAGTTATGTAATGGTAGTTTTATTTTAAGTAGGATTTGAGATTCTCACAACCGCGATTATGAAGAGTGCTGTCCTCTGGAATGTAAGAGCATGCAGCCCGTTGAAAGTCAATTGGCATTTGAGAGGAACATCTGACCTACTTCTTTAGGGTTGAAAGAACAGAGCTTTGCTTGCTATTTGCTTTGTGTTGGTTTCTTACTTAACTTATCCTTTGACCCTGAAGATGGAGGTAACATTTACTTCAAAACATTGGTTGACTTTCAATGGACTACACAGTGTTATATCCTAGAAGATAAAACTCTTCAGTAGTTCATTTTGTTTGAATTTCAAACTCTTGAACTCAATATGTATATTTAGCCTAATAGAGAACTTGAATCATTTAGCCTCTAATTAGTGCAAGTAATAAAATTACTTTTTATATTGTTTTCAGAAGAAAAGAACCTGATCTACTTAGTGTAAGACATGTATAGGTACATGTTTCTGTGATACTCACAAACTGTCAATCTGCTCCTGCTTCTCTTTCTTAATCTGTTTCTGTATTTCATTTGCTTCTTCTTGTAATTTCTTTAAAGTAGCTTGTACCTTGGCCAGTACTTCCTCCTTTTTCTGTATTCGGATACTATGAGTCTCTATATCATCTACAAGTAAAAGTAAGTAAAAGCTACAAACATATTTTTATTTATATTTTCATGCACCTTTCCTTTTGTCTGAGAATAATTTCAAGCAACAGCAGCATCACTTGCCCAAATTGAAACAAGACCGGAAAGTGTAATCTGTACTGCAGTGCACAGTTTCCATGTACATTTCTTGCAATGTGGGGTCTGATTAATCACTTAAGTAAGCACTAAACAGCATGGTAAGATTGTTGTTGTTGTTGTTGTTGTCGTCGTCATCGGCCGCAGTGGCAGTGGTGATGGTGGTGGTGGTGGAAGTGGTGTTGGAGATGGTAGTGGCAGTGATAGTGCTGGCAACAGCAGTGATGGCAGTATTGGTTGTGGCAATGTATTCTTGGGAAGAAATTTAAAATTTGTTACACATAATATCAAAGATTTATACCTTTGCTTTATTTTCAATTGTGTGCTTAGAAACAATATTCACTGTAGAAATTGTAGGCATGTGTATGATATATCTCCATACCAAGTTTCATACGCTTAACTCCAGTCATGCATATGTTATTTGTTATTGCTGTAAAACCAACAGCTAAATACAGATCTCATGCAGCAGTCATTTTGCCCTACATTTTACCCAAAAAAAAAAGCTTTATCAAAGGTTTCATATTTTTCAAAGATCTGTTACCGTATATAATTTCAGGACTCTATATTAAGTGGCACTATTATCTCTTTCATTTCACACATTCATGCATCCACCATGTTGGTATACTAACAGGAAATAAAAAATAGAAATTTGGAGTAGCCTCCAATGGCATAATTTTCACACCAAATTACTTCAAAATCCATCTAGTGGTTCTCAGGTTGAAACATAGGCAGACAGATATGACCAGCCCTATATGTTTTCATTTTGTAAACGCTGTGCATAATAACAGTGGCCTCATTTTATCACAGACACTTGTACCTGTGCTGAAATATTTTCTGTCTGTATGTAATCTATGTATCATGTATCATTCTAATAGAGTTTGGGATACCCATGAAACTAGTTAGGTTGATTAAAATGTGTTTAAACGAAACGTATAGTAAAGTCCGTGTAGGTAAACCTTTGTCTGATAAATTACCTATCCAGAATGGTCTAAAACAAGGAGATGCTTTATCGCCACTCCTTTTCAACTTTGCTTTAGAATATGCCATTATAAAGGTCCAGGGAAACCAGGTGGGACTGAAACTAAACGGGACACATCAGCTGTTGGTCTGTGCCAATTATATGAATCTACTGGGTGATAATGTAGATACCATAAAGAAAAACACACAAACTTTAACTGACACAAGTAAAGAGGTTGGTCTAGAAGTAAACACAGAGAGAACTAAGTTTATGTTACTGTCTCATCACCAAAATGCAGGGCAAAATCATGACATAAAGATAGGAAACAGATGTTTTGAAAATGTGGCACAGTTCAGATATTTGGGAACAATGATAACAGATCGAAACCTGATTCAAGAGGAAATTAAGAGGAGATTGAACTCAGGTAATGCTTGCTACCATTCAGTCCAGAATCTTTTGTCTTCTCGTCTGCTGTCCAAAAACATAACTATAATTTTGCCTGTGGTTCTCTATGGGTGTGAAACTTGGTCTCTGATGAGGAACATAGACTGAGGGTGTTTGAGAACAGGGTGTTAAGGAAAATATTTGGACCGAAGAGGGATGAAGTGACAGGAAGTTGGAGAAAACTGCATAATGAGGAGCTTCATGACTTATACTCTTCTCCAAGTATAATTAGAATGATCAAATCAAGGAGGATGAGATGAGCAGTGTATGTAGCACTAATGGGGAAAGGAGGAATGCATATAGGATACTGATGGGAAAGCCAGAAGGAAAGAGACCACTGGGAAGACCAAGACATAGGTGGATGGACAACATTAAAATTGATATTAGAGAGNTCTGTGTATAAAACAATACACGCACACACACACTTCTCCATACGTAGGGGCCAGCACATGTTGCCACAACAGTCTTGTACATATGGAATCCAAAAACACTCAGCTAACTGCTTGGATATGGGACATCCTTGAGGAGCCAATAGTCATTCAGCTGGTCACGAAATTCCCCACTTTTTATGAAACCAGAAGGTTCATTATCATGCTCACAGGAGTCCTACTGCTGGACACACTCCTGAGACAGATGAAACCAGTCCACCCCCCTCACACCCTATTTCTGTGATATCCATCTTAATAATATCCTCCCATCTATTCCAAATCTTCAAACTTGTCTCTTTTCTTCAAATTTTCCAACTAAAAACTTGCATGCACTTCTCGTCTAACCCAAGGCATGCTACATGCCCTTTCCTACCATATACTATATCATTTTATCACACTAACAATGTGTGATTAACAGTACAAATTATGAGGCTCATCACTGTGCAGTTTTCTGTCTCTTCAGCTCTTTCTTCAAAATCACTCTCAACCTATATCGGATTTGAGGTTATGTGGTGGTGACTGAAGAATACTATTATCTAGGATGTGATACTATGCAGTCTGGTAAATATTTACTGACATTTTGAAGAAACATATGCCTGCATCTTCTGAACAGTAATCCAAGCAAACAGCAAGAAGTGAGCAGAGTTTGCTTCCTGCTTACTTTGGCTTACTCTTTGTCCCTGAAAATTGAGTCAATATGTTGCTCTGAAATGTTGTTAAGCTTCTACCAGACTACATGGCATCATGTCCCAGAACATAGTACTCTTCACACTCAATCTGTGTTCTATCCTTAGGGCAAGAAATCAGGTTTCACATCTATATGAAATAAAAGGTAATATTATCATTTTTAAATTCTTTATGTTTTGGAGTTCAGGTCCACTTTGAATCTATGTTTCATTCTCCAAAATAGTCTCCTTTTGTAAGGTTCAACCAAAATTCTGTATGTCCATGCTTCTTAATTCCCTTTGCCCTGTAACTGAGCTGATCTCTGAGGCATAGTATAAGGCCAAACTGCAACCCTACAACGTCATATCTTTCTGAAGTAACATTAGCCCAAAGGCTTTTGCATGTATGGATGCCAGTCCAGGGAGTATACCCTTAAAATATGTAAGGGATTAACACAATCTACATTTCAAGACAATTGGATCTGTTAAATTAAACATAACAGCAGAGGGATTTCTTTCTAGAGAGGAAAATTTCCTTCCTCTTCACACACATCTGGTCTCACCTTCTAAGTTAAACCTAATTTGCTGGACTGTATTCAGTTCCGCAATTCTCTGTTCAGTTTCCTTGCCCACTTCTTCATGTTGCTGCTTCAGCCTCATTAATGTTTTATACTGAAAGTAAAGGAAATTTAGTAACAAGGCACATTGCAAATATCTTATGTAATGGAATCCAACATAAAGTTCTGCTTAATGAATTTGGATGAGGGAAGGGGTAATTTAAATGAGATATTACTGGACTAAAATTTCAGTGGTTCATTGGATGCTTGGGTATGTGATCGATTAATCATTTTGCTTTCGATGGTTGATTTTGCATTAAAACAATTTAATGAACTGTACAAAGAGGAAGTCAAAGCATGTTATAATTTGATCATTACCAATATTTAAACATTAACTGCTAAAAGGAACACAATAATTGAAGGAAAAAATAAAGGAATGTATGTATGCACATACTGGATAAACAAAAGAGAAATGTTTTGTCAGTGAACAAGAAAACAAATTAATGACAATTATTCCAAGCCAGTTGCAATTTTAGTTGTTTTTTGAGGGAACAATATGCATTCTTTTCAAGACAGATGATGTTTTTAAGTGGCAATGACATACTTTACACATCTGAGTCTATCATATTCTACAAACTATCTCTCTTACAATCACCTTTATCTGTAAATTGATGATGATGATGCAGAATATATGTATATTTTAGGTTGATCATGTTTCATGTATTACCTGTTCTGTGGCATCTTTTTCAAACTTGCTCCTAACACCATCACTGTCATAATTTTGGAGTGACATAGCTCTCACTTCTGGTTCTGAAGCTCTATAAAGAAAAGCAAATTACTTCCTGAGTCATAGGTGGGTAAAATATGTAGACAGTAATATTTGGAGAGGGTTGGGGTGACAGGGTCAGGAGTGTCATGAGAAGGGAGGTTTTGTTCACAGAATTCAGGTAGATGAGAAAGGTTTATTGTTACAGGGAAAAATAATGTAACCAAAATTATTGGTTGGCAACAGTTCTTAAGTCACTTTCCAAGTGTACTGCAAGCTGAAACCATAGAAACTCCTTTCTTTGTGAGGGAACTAAAGAGGAAAATTATTTGATTGATTTAGTAGGTGTGTTTCTGGTGAACAGCTGGAATTCGTTCTCTGCATGAATTGTGTCAAACAGGCAACAGGCCACGGAGGACCATAGGGTTGTGAGACATCAAGGTTCCCACATTTTCTAACCAATCAGCTCACAGAGGTTCAGATCATGTGTCTTTTTGTCCTTTCACGTTCCCACAAGTTTCATCTCTGAAACTGTTGAACTGATAAAAGATATCAGTCGAATTTAAATTTCATTTTCATGGATTCAATATAAACCTACTTTCCCTGGAGTTTAAATAAAATTTCACCCATTTTCTCTAAAACAGTTCACTGTACAAAACTTTCACATATAAAATAAAGTACAGAACTCATTAAAATACACATCTTTTATTTGAAACATTTTTTCAGTTCCAAATATTTAATGGAATAAAAAGAAAGAGATTCTCTGCAATTTTATTTATAATACAATTATCATTGCAGTAATAGATTTTTATGTGCATTCAATGAAAACCAAGGTCAGTGAGATGTGTAAAGTAATATTCAGATGATACATGCAGTTCAGTGTGGAACACATATTTACACACTTATTCAGTAGGGAAATTCATTACGGCAGGAAACAGAAAGAATTCCCCATTATTTATTTTGTACAGAATAACAAGGAGCAATATCTCGTGGTAGGACTATTTACAATCTTGTTACTCGTTAAGTCTAACTACTATAGATATGCGCTATGCCACATTTCAATAGATTTAATTAACAGTCTCATTTCACAGATCGAACGAAAACATCCCTAAGGCCGACAGTAAGCCGAAATTTTCACTCCAGTGTACATTTCAAATATGAGTTTTGGCCAAGGTGGAAGGAGGCCTCGTTTATTTGTTGTAGGGAATAAGAAATTTCGGTAATCTTCTAGTGTGTTTTGGAGACCATTCTTGATTGATAATATACAGTTTCGAAAATGCATGCATAGTGTCACGTCCGTACATCTGTAACACTGTAAGACATGCAGAAAGGGCATATTGAATATAAAATGCCTGATTAATTTTTCTCTTTGCTCCGATAAATATTTAACGGGTTATGCTCGAGATACGCACTGAAAGGCATGCAGTTCTTATTGTAAAATGTCCGTTACTTTTGTCAGATTTCAGTCTGAACTGAAATGTGTCCACAAATTTTAGTAAAAATCCCAAATATTTGAAATTTTATGAAATTCCGATCAGCAGTTCTCGAGTCGTTTCATGTCTACAGCGAAACGGACGGAGCGATTTTAATAGGCGATCGGAATGTTTCTGAACGAGCCTACAAACCGATACTTAATTTTTGTTATCTCTTAAAATGTTTCGATTATACTGCAAATCAGAATAAGTGATTCTTCTTCGACGGAGGAACATACTTTGTCCTGAATTTCTCTAAGTCGAACGGTATTCTGTCCTTAGTACCAGATTGCCTGTGTCAATATGTGGCGTCATATAGAATCGATTTAACTCACACCGAGGAACTGAGATAAGCCATTCATGTGCAAACAATGAAATGCTCTGACGTCAGAATATAACAGTTCCTAGCATGGTTAAGGGTCGTAACCAGTCAAATTAGGAAGCACGTTAGAAGGCAATGAGAAATAAGAGATAAAATTTTGTAAGGAAAATTACTAGCTAATAAAGGCAAATACAACAACAATATAGTCCCCATTAATTTCTTTGCGTCCACGCATAGCCAAGAGGATCCGAGCTAAATATCTTGACAAATTATAGTTTTCCTACTATTTCCAGAAGTTGAGGTTGCATTCGCCAGGAAGAGAGAGACCTTTCCAATTCAACTGTTCATGATATTCGACAATACATAACCTCTACGACTGCTTGTATACATACCCAATCAGATTAAGTTTCAGTTTATCCATTTTTTAAAGTCATAAAATTCTGTTGGTGTTTTGTCTTTGCAGAAACTGTAGCTAGAATTGTTGAAGCTCTAGAAATATTCCAGCCAATCAAATATATGCTCTACTGCAGTGTTTGCCAAACTTTTCTGACTGATGGACTCTAGAATAGTAGTGGAATATTCGAGGATAAATATATGTCTGCCACAAACTGCACACTATACAGAATGATCTGCAAATATAATTATTACTGGCAGTAGTAAACGCTTATTTGCGGTGTAAATGTTAAGTGGCTTATTTGATATGAAAATCGAAGAGACGTCACAAAACACTGAACTGGACATACAAAATTAAAAATATAATCGAAGACGCATGAAATAATGCGGTATGTTATTACAAATACGTATACGTATATGGTTGGTACACAACGTAAAGAAAACGTTAACTGATTTACCTGTTGAAATCTCTGAATCGAAAGAAGACTGCATTTTTGTGATTCTACGTATGACTTTGACCTTGATGTATGTTTCATGGGAGGATCATTACATTTTATTTCTTGTTATTAAACGTGTAAATCTATATACTTAAAAATAGGTTGGATTTTATTTTTTCAGCAATCTCCTTTATTTCATTGTCCGTTGTTGTACCTACCCCAGTTCATACGACGTATTAACTTCTTAAATGTTGAGAGGATATTTTATTATTTAATCTTTTCTTGCTGAACCGTGTTAGGTTTCACTATATTTCAATGGAGCTTCTTTAAAGTACGCAAATCAGTTGTAAGCACGGGTCATGTGCTAGTTAAATGTGTAGCCGTGTACTTCTATTGCAACAGAAGGAAGAACAAACGAACGCCAATAATAAGTTTACATATGTTTACAGCCACGGAAGTTATTTGCGCAGTTACATTACGTACAAAAGTTTCGTACGATGAATCGTTTCTAAGAAAATCGATAAAGTTCAATTTGCGTTTCATTTAAAATAGAGGTTATGTTCATAAAATACATGTTATATTCCAATGGAATTCACTTACCAATATTAATATATTAAGTATATGTAATATGACACCCAGTTTAACTGAAATATGAGGGAACCGTTCAGAGAGACGGACAGACCCAATTTCTCTATTATGCATTCGCTTTACTTACTTTATACTAATGCACTGTAGTAAACATTCAGTATAAACTACGTAGGCATATTTAACTGTTGAAAGGAAAATGTTGCTTGTTGTAACACAGCATTTCTTTCAAGCCGACCGGTATAAATTCAGCTTCTGTGGATCGTCAGTTCGGATATCAAGTCATCGCATCGCTCGGTCCTACAGTTGTAAGAATAAAATCGTAGCTGTATCTTTTTTCACTATGAAGTTATTAGAATTAGCAATGAGTATCGCAGGTATATTGCTTGCTTACATCATTGTGGTATTTTATATGAACCACGTCGTTATGAAAAGGGGCGTGAATGTGACGGGCTGGGAACACTGGATCTGTTGCTGCAAGGGGACACACTGCATGCAGAAGTTGGTCCATACAGGCACTAAAAGAGATCCAAACTCGAGTTTCGTGCGCTCTTTGTTTACATACATTGCTGGTTAACTACATCTAGATTTCAGAATGAACAAAACCGCTGTCGTCCATTGGATGAATTACACACGTCAGAAATCTGTGCCATTTCACCCTTTACTTATTTATTTGTAAGTTATAGAATGACGCTGCCAGTAACACGTACTGTTTAGGGTCGAATGAGTGAATGGCAGTAAAAAGGAGGTGGAAGCGAGTGGTCGTTGCCTAATTTCAAAGTACTGTCAAAGAATTTGCCTGTAAAGACTAAGAAAACCACGAAAACTTCAGTCGTGATGGTCTGTAATCCGGCCGAGACTCGAACCCGGGACCGTCCCTAACTAATATAAGTCAAACGTGGCTTCTCCCTTCTGCAAAACGTCCAGACCGGCTCTAGGACCCACCCAGCCTTCAATATAATGGGTGCCTGGGACTGTTTCTCCGGAAGTAAAGTGGCAGGGGCGTGCAGCTAATAACCACTCATCTTCATCTAGTCACGAGGTCAAGAACTGTAGAGCTATACCTCCACTCCCCAACATGTCTGCATGGTGTGGTGCTTAATTAAGCACATGGATTGCTTTATTATAATTATTATTATTATTATTATTATTATTATTATTATTATTATTACTATTGTTGGGAGCAC
>NW_019731604.1:245316-291666 GCF_002891405.2 Cryptotermes secundus
TTTATTATTATTATTATTATTATTATTCTACAGCCCTCTGTTGGCCCTTTGTCACTTTTTCAGTATCTTGATCCTATACACAGTCAATAGGACTCGTTGGACGGGGGATCAGCCCGTTGCAAGGCCTACACACACAACACAAACACAGAATACACGCACGCAATACAGACATCCATGCCTTGAGTAGCGTTAGAACCCACGATCACGGCTTCCCAGCGAGCGAAGACAGTGCATGCCTTAGACCGCTCGGCTACCGTGGCCGGCAGGGCTTACTTTACCTCTTACTTTACATGACACACTTTTATTTTCATCGGTCACCCTTTCGTTGCATCGAATTTAAATCCATGAAACGAAAATGAATGTCTTTTTTTATACAGGCTTTAAATAAAAGAACGGTATCATCGGGTACCTTGAAGAATTTTTTTTTCCCTTGGCACTACAGCCCCAGTGGGCCTAGGCCTACCTCCATGAACTTCTCCGTTCACTTCGGTTTTTCTAGATCTTACACATACGGTAGGACTCCTTGGGCGAGTGATCAGCTCGTCGCAAGGCTTCTACCTGTAGACAAACACAGAAAAACGCACAAAAACATCCATGTCCTGAGTGGGATTCGAACCCACGATCTCGGCTTCCGAGCGAGCGAAGACAATGCATGCCTTAGACGAAGAAAAAATTAGCTAAGATAAATAATAAAAAACGATTTTTTTAAATACAAAAGACACAAAAATCCCATATGACGCTCACAGAACTTTATGGATTTCGGTATGTGCACCACGTATCACCCTGCAAGCATAAATTGTTATTCAGCTTCAATGTACACGTGCGTAAGCATTTCCGGTGTAACAGCTTCAATAGCAGCGTAGATTCTGCGTCTTGTACGATTCGGATTTCGGATTCTTTGGGAGTAGACGGTGTTCACTCCCAGAAGAGAAAAGTCCAAGATGGTTAAATCAGGATTTCTAGATGACCAAGCTACTGATCCACTTGTTCGGAAGTCTTGGACTTAAAGCAGCTCCCACATGTTTGCTGAAGTGTAGGGGAACATTTCGGGCTTGGAGTTAACTATTCGTATATGAGTGAAAGAACACAGTGTTGCCACATTTACCGATACATGCTGTTCTATTTTCTCTTAATACAGAGACCTGGTCTTCCAGGTTGGGGGTTGGACGCAAGACTGACAACCTTGATCCGTAAAAAAAAAAATACTGTTGCGAAACCCAAATAAGTGAAAACCGGATGGTCTACTTCAGGGAAGTCTGACAGAATTTTCTAAAGAAGGCTGTTTTTTTTTTCAGCCATCGGCTGTTTTGCCGATAATGCTGCTGCTGCTGATGATGATGGTTGTTGTTGCTTAAAATCAGGCGATTCTTTTATGAAAACCCCACATTTCAAACAAGGAGTATACTGAGTGGTTAGAACACAGTGTTGATACATTTACTGATACGTGTTATAACATTTGACATTATTATTATTATTATTATTATTATTATTATTATTTAAAATTGTGCGAATCTTTTATGCAAATCCCGTTTATCAGACAAACACATGGTAATATAACACTTACTTCGACTGCAATTGGTTTCAACCACATAATAGAATTCTGTAAAGTAGGGTGAGCTCAGCTCTGGGGTCAAGACGAATCTACTGCCACAACAGAGGTCAAGTAAGAGCAATAGACTGAACAGGGTCGACCCGCGTGGCCGCACGCTTTGAGCATGAATACGAGTATTTGTCCGCATTATTTCCTATGCCGCCCTTTGGATTTTGGCTGATTTATTATCTGTCTGAATAGGATTTAGGAAAAAAAAAATTTGATTAGAGAAGGCCAAGTCTGAAATAGCCTGTAGAGTCAATGAAATATTAAAAATTAATTTTGGCGTTATGATTTTTCTTCTTACAATGTATAAGTACGGAAACCATCTGTCTTTCATATTTAAAATCCTGCCAGAGAAGAAAAATAACATGCAACAACTTAGCTTGAATTATCGTAATTGCTGAAGAAAAGCTGCGATTAATTTGCTTTCACTCTCAAACCTCGATAATGATTGCATTATAACCTCTGAAATTAAATTTAAGACAGGACCGGTAAAACACACTTCGATGAAGAAGAAAAAAAAAGAAACATACGTACTAAAAAAATAACGTAACTCATAAAACTATCCCTGTAATAGGCCGTGAAAGCCCGCAGGGCTGTGAGACATCGAGATGCTTCAACATTTTATAGACAATCGGCTCACAGATGGCGGTGAAGTTGTCAGCTTTACGCGCCGGCCGCCTTTTACCACCAGGAAGATTCCTGGTACTCATTTCTGTCAGAGTCCGAGTCGACCCCACGGTCATGGCGCGGCCCGAAGGATTAGGTCAATTGAAAAATGCAATGACATCATCGGAATCGAAACCTTGACCTTCCAGCTTGTAGCATAGTGCCTCAACGAACTACGCTACCGCGTGCCCCAGTAACATAACTCACATTAAACAAAATCATGAAATAAAATATAAAACCAGCTGGGTAATGCATGCTGAGGGAATGCAAGGAAACGTGTGTTGACAAGTTTTGAGTGTTCGTGACAGTAAATACCAAAAATGCGATGTTTTTGGATGTGCTAGCTGAGAATCAAGGTTTCGGAGGAACCTGCTGCCTCCAGATGGAGGCACGTCCCAGAAGATCGTAGTACAGTACTGACCGTACTTACCGACTCTTGTGCTAGGTTTGCGGTGACTTCGTGCAGGAGTGACTGAAAATGACAGCGAGATCAGTTTGTGTAATGCATTGGTAATACTATACATTCTAAAAAAGTAACTTCGCTTCTGAAAGTAGTTGTACCAGTTTTGATCCTGATCCGCCGTTGAATATGTAAATTGTAAAATTTAATCCTGCAAATACAGATATATATTTTTTTATTGCTAGTGGGGTGGGACTAAGTCCCTTGTACTGCGGCCACTTCTGGCCTTTTGTACCAGCCCCAGATGATAGGTGAGAGTGATTGTGGAGCAGTCGGTGGAATGAAGATTGGCAGGGGAAACCGAAGTACTCGGAGAAAACCTGTCCCAGCGCCAATTTGTCCACCAGAAATCCCACTTGACCAGACCCGGAAGCGAACCCGGGCCGCCGCGGTGGGAAGCCAGCGGCTAACCGCTTGAGCTGTGGCGCGGCCAAATACAGATATAAGTGAATACATTATTAATTCATTGTTCCACGCGACAAAGAGCAAAATGTCTCCACTGATACCAGGGCTTCAGTGATACTACCCCTCCTTTCCCCACCTCGTGCAGCCGGAAAAACGATAACTGGACAGTACGTTTCGCAGCCGATCCTAGTTTTCCGTATCATTCTTCCCCGTAATATTATCTACAGTTTTATTCTTTAGACATCCTCCAAGCGTTCAGTGCATCCGTTACACATTTCATCCACTAGGGTTCCCATTAGTCCCGTTTTTTCATATAATGCCCCTCTCTTCCGGATTTATTTTAAATGTCCCCGTTTTTAAATGCTCTTCTGTAATATTAATTTCTATCGATAAACGCTCGGTAACGGATTTTATCCTCTGCAATAGGCATTTCTGTAATAATATTAACACTCCTGGTGGCTAATTCACAACACAATTTCACAAATTATTAGTTTCTAATTTGGCAACGTCTTCTTGTATTTATGTTGGTAGTATTGCGATTTGCTTCCATAATGGAAGTTCCGTTTGTATCATTCTCTGCATTCTTTGTCGACCGTTACGTTGTGTTGTGACATCCTGCGAGAATTTATCGGTTTTCATCCATATAGTGATGGCAAAAGGCAAGTGCAATGTTAATGATAGTAAAGAGCGAATATCCGTTTATTAAAGGTATTAATGGGAATGCTGAATGCACGTTAGGCAACGCGAATGTTCGCATTGCACATGTTGGTCGGTCGGACGTAGTCAGTCAGGTGAAAAAAAAAACAACAAACTGGCAGTTCAAAGAAAACTTCCAACTTATTTAAGTACGTACGTACTTAAGTACGAATAATATTAGCGAAATGGAAAAGCAGGTCTCGCCAGCAGCACAGGAAGCAGCCTTTGCGTACCATACTGAGACACATAACCACAGCTTCAAATCCATGGACTGTACAACCACTAGCGGGAGAAAACTTTTCAGCGATAAATTTGCATATTCACAAACAAAATGCAGAGCAATAATCACCATTGTTATTGGGCCATTTGCAACAAAACTTATTTTTCAAGAGATAAAAGAATATCGTTTCATTTCTGTATTGACTGACTCATCTAACCACCTGGACGAAAAGTTAGTCCCCCTGATTGTTAGATATTTTCACGCAGAAAAAGGTGTGATGGTCAAGGTGGTACAGTTAGTTAATTTAGATGGTTAAACTTCATATCTACTGCTTTCTTACGTAGGTCGTACCGAAAGTCATGAGCAACATTTTTTGCATGCAAACTGGGGACAGCAGACGAAATAGAGTACGGTGGTAGGTGGAACCAGCTGTCGTGTTAACCTTGAGTGTCTTGTGACGTCAAAAGCTTGCATCACGTGACCAGTATCATTCCTAACAAAATGGCCGACAACGATCTCTTTTCACCAGCGTGCTGTCATCGAATTTCTTGTGAAAGAGGAAATCCCTGCTGCAGAAATTCACCAGAGACTTCAGGGTGCTTATGGAAGTGTGTGCATGGGTGCGAGCAGTGTTCGAAGATGGGTGAAACATTTTAAAGATGGCAACACCAGCATCGAAGATGAGCCTCGGAGCGGTCGTCCTCGAACAGCCCCAACTGAACGCAACAAGGAAAGAGTGGATGAGATCATTCAAGATGACAGGCGTGTGACTGTGGACACAATAGCCCGAAAACTTGGAATAGGGCCCAGTGCAGTACAGGAGATGATTGAAAGCTTGGGCTATAGGAATGTTTGTGCTCGTTGGGTCCCGCGGTTATTGACCGAAGATCACAAAGATCAGCGAAAAGCCATCACCTCAGAACTGCTGCTGAGATATCGACACGAAGGCGATGATTTTTTGCTCTGTATTGTGACAGGTGACGAAAGCTGGTTTCACCATTTCGAGCCTGAAACGAAACGGCAGAGTATGGAATGGCACCATTTGCCTTCTCCAGCATAAATGAAGGCAAAGACAGTGCCATCAGCTGCGAAGGTGATGGGCACAGTCTTCTGGGATGCAGAGGGGTTTATTCTGGCCGCATTCCTGGAACCTGGGCAAACCATCAATGCTGCTCGTTATGTCCAGACGCTGCACAAGCTCCGACGTGCATTGCGCGATAAACGTCCGGGACGAAACATCATCCTGCATGACAACGCTCGCCCCCACGCCGCTCGCCTCGGATCAGCTGCGTTTGCAAAGATGGGGTGGGAAGTTCTTCCTCACCCCTCCTATATCCCTGATCTGGCACCCTCCGACTACCATCCTTTCGGATTTGTGAAGGATCAGCTGCGTGGACAACGTTTTGAGACAAGAGGCAATTCAGAAAGCAGTGCCTCAGTATCTTCGGATGGCTGGAATAGAATTTTACAGAAGGTGAATTTTCAAACTCTCAGAACGCTGGGAGAAATGTGTACAAAGAAGTGGCGATTATGTGGAAAAATAAAGAAAGGTCTGTAGATTGAGGTGGTGTATTTGGTTTGTCAATAATAAAGCATGTTATTTTACAAAAAATTGTTGCTCATACTTTCAGTATGACCGTCGTATATGTTAGAAGTGTTACAGAAATTAAGTCTCCTTGAAAAAGTTAGTGCAGTATCAGCAGATGACACCAATACACACTTTAGTGGTAAGAAGAGGAAAGGGACGAAATACATCGAACAACTGGATTGGTATTGTTTGTCCTACACATGTCCCTATGTTTCAATTGTATTTATTTGTAATTTATTTAACGACGCTGAGAAGTAATGGGTCTGGAACGGTGTCCACTCAGCCTTGTGAGGATAATTGAGGAGCTATTTCAAGAAAATAGCGGCTCCGGTCTAGAAAACCGAAATTGATTTGGGGATTCATTTCGCTGACCACGTGACACTCTCTATCCGCTAAACTTGGCACTAACTTCGCCGACAAGCGGCGGTCGCTCGGTCGGTATAATTCGCTTGCTGACTAAAACCACGGAGTTCATTGTTTTCTTTTTTGTTTGTCAGTAACTCCACTACAGCGCGAATGGTAGGATGAAAGTGAACAATGAATTGGAAAGAATGTGGAAAGAGACAGCCGTGCCATAATTTAAAGGCACTGTCCAGGAATATGCTTTGAGGGACGAGGAAAATCACGATGGACCTCAGTCATGATAATCGGTTTCCCGGCCGAGGTTCGAACTGGCCGCCTTCACGAATAGAAATTGGAAGGGTTATGGCCTGAGCCAACTTGCTCGGTTCGTCCAAAATTTCTGATTGTACTTCGATGAACATTGGTACTGGAGTATCTATACTAAGATTTGGTGTGCGAATTTGATTCCCTATCCTCTTTGCTTGAAGTTCAAATCAAACTTTGTCAATTTTATCAAAAGCGGTATCGTACCACAAACTGGTAAAAAAAAAAAAAAAGTAAAGCTATCACTGTAACGGGCGTGAAGGCCCATAGGGTTGTGAGACGTTGAGGGTCCCACATTATCTAGACAGTCGGCAGTCGGCTCAAAGATGGCGGTAAGGTTGTCAGCCTTACGCGCCGGCCGCGCTTTACTCCCCAGGAAAATTATTTAATTAATTCCTGGTACTCATTTCTGTTAGATGGTGATTCGACCCCAGGGCCATAGTGCGGCTGGAAGGATTAGGTAAATTGAATAAAACTCAACGACCTCATCGGGACTTGAACCCGCGACCTTCCGGCTTGTAGCACAGTGCCTCAACCAACTACGCTATCGCGTGCCCCCACCACAAGACTGATACACACTGTAAAACACCGGCTTTATTACGGCGTACAGCTTTAATTGGACATTAGTTTCGATATGGTCAACATAAGTACAAGCTGATTTCTGACTATCTACACAGTGTTATCTCATATTTGTAGCGTGATTGACTTTGCAACGGTATTTTTGCGCTTATATCTATAAATAAGGGACAAAAAGACTTGTACGGTCTGCTACTTAGCAAATAAAGCACTGTGCTATCTTCTTTCCACAACCGAAATGCACGCACTAGCTTATCTTGCGTCTCATGTTCATTATTTTGCTTGCTTCAATACAACAGCCTTTCTAAATAGCACATGTGTCTCTGACTTGTTCTTTGTAGGAATGGTAACGAAGTTACAGTCCCAACAAAACTCAATGTGTTACCCTGAAATGAACCTGCACGGAAACCTCATGTAATCCCTGGGTATAGAGGAAAACAATCTAGGAATCAAACAAACAAAATCAAACTCCGTGGCCTGTAGTCCGCAAGCGAACTATACCGACCGAGCGACCGCCGATTGTCGGTGAAGTTAGTGCCAGCTTTAGTGGATAGAGGATGTCCCGGGGTCAGGATCCCCACGGCCGTTAATCTCGGTTTTCTAGTAAGGAGCCGCTATTTCCTTGAAATAGCGCCTCAATTATCCTCACGAGGCTCAGTGGACCCCGTTTCAGACCCACTGCTTCTCAGAAAAGCTGACAGATCCGGGGAATCGAACCCGGGACCTCTGGCTCTGTAGCCAGGAACTCGTGACACTAGACCGCAGAGGTCACAATCACTGTTGTAAACTATCAGTGCTGAAACAGGTTTGCACTGAGCAACTTGACTCTTCTTGGCTCTAACGTTAATGACTTGTATTCGGGAAATGCTCAGTTCGAATCCTGGCCAGGACACTGATTATTTTGACTGATAGGTTTCGTGGTTTTATTACGCTTCAAGAATTAGTGGGCCCTGTACATTTTCAGCGCAGTGTTGATGTTCTTAAAAGGTATGCTGTGTTGACTCGAATCGGGCTGCACATGAAACCCGAAAAACCCCCCCCCCCTTTTCTTTTTTAATTTTTCTACTGACTTCGCTTTCAGCTGAAAAAGATTTCAGGTCGACGACCCGGCAGCAACATCAGAACTGATCATGAGCTGGTATTGATGGCCTTGTGCGTCTTTGGAAAGATTCTTTTGAATAGTTAGGAAACACTATACTACGCCTTAGAAGTTAAGAAACAACATGAAACTACAGGAAACGTAAAATGTATTCTACGACATAAGCCACTGTTAGTTTGAAGCAATCGGTGCCGACTTCCTCCTCCTCCTCCACCTCCCCTCATTACGCCTCTCCTTGCAAGAGATATACACTGTGACATCAGGAGTTGCCGTAAGATTACTTCATGTGAAGTTCGCTTTCAGTTACAGCTAAACAAGAGGGCGGGGAACTTCGAGAGAGAATGTCACTTTGTGTGGGCCAAAATAAATTAATACAGGTCACGATAACTTCATTGTTAGTGAACATGTGAATGGATCTAGTGGTGATCTTATCTACGCGTCATTTCAAACAGAAATTCACAAGTACAGAAGAAAAGTGTTGACTTAAATGATCATAGAAACAATTATTGTGCTTTCATTCGTACTTCAATATATAATATCTAATAAGTAAAAGTAACCGATGCCAGAAAGTTTGTTCGAAACAAACTGTATCAGTGGTGGTGTTCGCTGGGATTAAAGAAGGCTAGGTAGAAAAATATCTTCGGTACCAGGTAAGTTCGTTTTATAACATAAGCAAACGTTTTCCAAGAAGCTTTGTTAGTATAGGACTGTTAAGTTCGCCTTGTAGTTGAAGATACTCATTACCTCGTACGTCTCGGTACAACAGTATTTGCGGGTCCCTAATATGTAAACAATAATAATGAAACAACTAACCCCGTGGAGCAGAGCCCGCCTTGAGAAACTGATAGTTGCATAGCTGGTCAGAAATTTTCCGAAAGTTCAATATGGTTCTCACAAGAGCCCGAAATAACAGTAAAATAATACAACGAGTACTTAGACGCGAAATAAAAGCATGTTTAGCTTACCAAGAAAAAGATAAAGGAAGTGGGATCGAAATTATTGAATAACGAGCAATTTCTACAGCGTAAGTAAATCAGTAGGATTGGGCATGTAGCTCGAATGGGGGAAGCAACAATTCACCAAACATTTTGACCCTGAAATAGCTTGGGAGGTAGACATTAGGAAAACTGGGAATGGAAAGAAAACACACTAAATCGTGTAAATCATAAGGAATCCTGTTGTGATGTGAATTGGGTTGAACTGGCACCAAATGGTGTCCAATGACGACTTTGACATTCAAGGCGCCGAATGTTTGCTCTTTTACAAGAGTTTTAGTTCCCAAACTACCACTGCCATCGCCACTGTAGCTTACTTCTCCCATGTTTTGTACTCAGGAAACCGGACGTGGCGTCAGTGATGTGGGGAATCTCGGATTGAGGGTCAAAGAAGTTACTTGATGACCGTTTCTTCTTCGCACTATCTCTTACCCTCTTCGTCTTCAGTGTGCTGATAGCCCAGCTATTTGTTGGTTCTTTGGCCCACATAACTCGAGGAAATACTCACGTAGGATATTTTCCCGATGAACTAAGAAAGACGAGGAAGGAAGGAGCACTTGTCTTGAAGGATTTCACGAATATCGCGAACTTCAGTTAGAACAGTCGGCTTCTGGGCCTAGATTTCAATGCGAATACGAAACAGAAATGCAGGCACTCGACCGTAACGTTCCTAATTACGGTAATGATATACACCAGTGAACCCCGGTGTCAAGACCACTGAGGCCTTCGCATGGGATGGGAAGAAGCACAAGAAGTCATAAGAATGACCCAAGCCCTGAACCGAGAATTGAACCAGAGATATCCTGAATACGAAGCAGGAGTGCTAACCATTCACTCGCGACGTATATTGAAGTACTATGAACATTAGTTGTATTTGTATAAATATAGACCTACATTGACCAAGACGTAGGTGGGTGGACAATATTAAAATGGATCTTAGATAGGATCGTATGGACTGGATCGATCTGGCTCAGGATAGGGAACACGGTAATGAACCTTCGGGTTCCATAAAGTGCTGGGAAAGTTTTTGAGTAGCTGCACAATTGACGGCTTCTCAAGAAGGATTCAGCACCATGAATGAGTGATAGACCTACTTTCCTGATTAACTCGAACGCCGCAAGACGGTTAGAATTTTACCAAGGCATGGTGGTCAAGCTTGGGTCGAGGACCCCTCCAGGGGATCGCTACCTATTCTAAGAGAGGTCCACAATTTGTCAAGAATTACCGAAACTACAGTTGTATCCACACACACACACACACATATTCGACAAGTCAGCAACATTAAATATATGTGCCTTCGAAAAATGTAGCAGTCGGCGACGCGTTTCGCCAATCCTTTTGTGACTGTACAGGAACATTTCATAGCTAATTGTAAGTAAAGTTAGCACTGTACAGTCAGATACGTGTAACAGTTTGCAGAAATGCACTTCTCGCGGAGCGGCAGAAATTGCGGATTGCATAAATTCGAGTATTTTCGGGAATTGTGGTATTACAAAGCCTGAAAATTCCTGCAGTAGGTCAGTAGCTTACATGTTCATACGTTTAAACACTAATATTCTGCCTTCAGAGGGAACTTAATGTGCATCTAAAAAGTACACCACAAAAGAAAACTCAGTGGCTTTAGTCCGCAGGCGAACAATACCGACCGAGCGATCGCCGCTTGTCGGCGAAGTTCGTGTCAATTTTAGCGGATGGGAGGTGTCGCGTGGTCAGCGCAACGAATCCCCACTGCCGTTAATCACGGTTTTCTAGCCCGGAGCTGCTATTTCCTTGGAATAGCTCCTCAGTTATCCTCACGAGATTGGTCACAGGTATCTCTCACATGTGAAGATTGTGAGTGCGGATGCAGCAGTTTAAATGCTGACATTCTCCTTGCACGAACTTGAGGTTCAGGTGCACGTCTGTTCCGTTGTGTAGGGCGAAAGGAACATCAGTTCTCATGCGATCATACTGCCTTACCAGGATGCACATTGGATTTAGTCGAGCCCTTTGATATAAGGATACAATTTTTATGTCAGCGGGAGAGTATGGATTTGTCAGGGTCCTTAATTATAATGCGTCCCCCTTCCTCTCTTGCTGTAGCTGCAACCACTGCCCCAATACATTTTACCATACTTCTCCTCACTCCACAATCAATAGGCCAGACATAAAACTACGGTCTGTACTGGGAAATATCCGGAAATAGGACATACATATGTTGGCAGGTCTAGTCATGAAATTTAAAATCAAATTTTTATTTTTTGCCGACATTCCGTATTTTGAAAAAATAGAAGTAGGCGTATGAGATCACATTGCTGTCTGTGTGTGTGTCTTATCACCTTAATTTTGAACGCCTGAACCGATATTTATGAAACTTAGTGTTTTATATTACTGCACTTTAGCCCATCTCAACGGTACACGTCGTAAATCCCTCCCATCATTAATACAAACATTGAAGCTTCTCAGATTACTTAGCAAAACCTTAATATTGCTTGAACGTCTGTACCAATCTTAATGGAATGCTGTATGTACGTCATGTAACCTGTTGTCATCTCAAAGGCATACCTTGTAAATCCGTACCATCAGTAATACCAGCATTGCAGCCTCAGATAGTTGGAGCAATCATTTTAACAGTGCTTGAATTGATGACCGTATCGTCATGAAATTTGGTGTGTATATCGTGCCACCTGAGCCCATCTCAACGGCGCACTTCATAAATCCGTCCCATTAGTAATACAAACACTGCAGCCTCTCATATTGCATTTTTGTTTTACTGCATTATGCGTACGTACCAAAGTTTCTGTTTGTTGCATCAAATATCAAAATCGTAGTGACAGGAAAATAGGCGATTAGTTATTCCCAGAACTTATTCTTATATGCTCGCAGTACCATAAATTATTCCACGAAATGCAGTTCAGTTAAAATGTATTGAATCGATGCCTTTCACAAATCGTCAGTACGCTATACAATTTAGAAGATAACTTAACTGTGCCACGCGCTCCTTCGCTCGGTGCACGAATCTTCCAAGATATAATAAATCCATAGATCAACTGTGAGATAAGATTGGGTAAATTCCACATAATTTAACAGAAAACATTTATCACTTGTCTTGAGAATCTGTATATTTTTATTTTTCCGGAATATTGCAATTAGGCACTCATCGCGTATTTAATAAAAGAAGAGTCAAGAGGAAACATGAGTGACAGTACTTTGTTGGCAATGGTGACGTCTTTGCATGAATGTCATTACTTCCATTGTGTAGAAACTAGGAGAGAGGTTGCTTTGCTCTCTCATGGTTACCACGTCGAGTGAGGAACGCTAAATGTGGCAGGCGTTCGTCGAATTAAGTCTAGAAAATATACCTGGAGCCGATCACAGTGGCCGCGCGGTCTAAGGCATGAACCGTCTTAGTCCGCTCGAACGCTGGGGTCGTGGGTTCGAATCGCACCCTTGACATGGATGTTTGTGTGCTCTTATTCTGTGTTTGTGTTGTCCTTTATGTAGGTAGAGGCCATGCGACAGGCTGATCCCCCCTCTAAGAAGTCCTACTGATTGTGTATAGGATTACTAAACTGAAAAAGTGGCCAGGGTCCAACAAAGTGCTATAGAACCTCAAAAGGTAAAGGTAAAACTATCCCTGTAACAGGCCGTGGAGGTCAATAGGGTGTCGAGGCTTCCACATTTTTCTAGACAATCGGCTCAAAGGTGGCGGTGAGGTTAGCCTTACGCTCTGGCCGCCCATTACCCCAGGAAGATTCGTTGTACTCATTTTCTGTTAGAGGCTGAGTCGCTCCCAGGGCTATAGTGCGGATGGAAGGATTAGGTCAATTGAAACATCCAATACACTCATCGGGAATCGAACCTGAAACCTTCCGGCTTGTAGCATAGTGTCTCAACCAAATGCGCTACCCCATCCCAAAGGGCTGTAGAGCGATGGATGGACGGACGGACGGATAGACAGACAGACAGTATGCGTTCGCGTTCAATTTCAAATGTGGGATACTCGTAGTCTCAGGCAGAATTACAACACTTAAGATTTTCATTTTCCTGCATCCCAGTGTTTGTGCTTAGTGTGTTAATTTTACAAGGGGGAGATTAAAAATAAGGCATTTTATATTACTATATAAGGGTGCCCAATTTTCACATTTAATATTCCAAAATAACTGCAGCTTCCACTCAGACCTAAGAATGATATTTGCAAATTTTTAATACGGTAGTAATCTCATATACAGAATTGGCAGTCTGTGCTAGAATATATCTTCAAGATAAATGAATTTCGTAAATAAAACATCCGTGGTCTTATAATGCAGAAAGCTTTTAATCTTTCTCACGTCCTTGATACTAAATCCATGTTACTTATTGTACCATCTCCGTATCTAATCTGTGAGAGGCAAAATAAGATTTGCGCCGATCCCAATGGCCGCGAAGTATAAGCCATGAACTGTCTTCACCCACTCGAACACTGGGGTTGTGGGTTCGAATCCACTCAAGTCATGGATACCTGTGTACGTTTATTTTATGTTTAGGTTGTTTTATGTGTAGGTAGAGGCCTTGCGACGGGTTGATCCCCCGTCCAAGGAGTCCTAACGACTGACTAAGAATTAAATTTAAGTAATTTACGAAGACTGCCTTCCGAAATAAAACTGCATAGGTGATATCTTCAGTAAAATAACGGTATGTACAGTCGATTTTGTAGAAATTAGCCATACCGGTCAGACGGACGTAATTGTGCAACATTCAGCAACCATCAGTGGAATACTGAACAGTAATCGATTTCATTTCCAACGTAACATATTCAAGATCAGCTGTATATGTGCAACGTGTTTGCACCGACATTTTAACGTACTGACCATCTTGAAAATCAAAACAGTTGAATGTGCTTAAACCTCTTAAACAACAAATCATCGTTGCCATCAGCGTCCCCATATCGTAATTGGTTCATTTGCTTCTTAATGAGAGAGTGCAGTAATGCGCCAACAGAGTCATCATAAATGCATAGAATTAGGGACTGCTGGCTGCGCTACCAGCATTAGGCAACTGTTGTATGCAGAATTGCATCGTAAAGGCCGTTAAGATTGCTTTCTCGAGTGCAGTGGTACAATTCCTTTCATTACAGCATTGCTATGAATGAATGCTAATTGCAACTTCTTCGCAGTTCGTTTTAGCCTTGATGCAAAATGTCTGGAATAGGCAAGTGTTGAAGCGTCCCTTTGAATACACCAAGAATTGACACGAACATGAGCAGTTTCAAGGCGAAATAATAGGGCGTATGTAACTCAGAAAGAAGATCAGAACCATGGAAACATACAAAGTAAGTGTATGAAGTCCATAACTTGGCCGCATGAGTTAACAAAGGAAAACATGCCAACCCAACAAAACTGTCATAATAGTCTGCCACCAAAAAGACGCAACAGCCATTCCAAATCAGTTATACCAAACACTATATTATGAATTCTGAGTTAAATTATTTTTACGTTGATAATCTTCTTCCTCCTCCTCCTCCTCATCTTCTTCTTCTTCTTCTTCTTCTTCTTCTTCTGTAGTCCCCACTTGGAGAATAGGACATCCTTGAAACGCTTCGTTTCACTTCAGTTTCTTAAGCTTAGATAGACGGTAGGACTCCTTGGACGGGGGATCAGCCCATCGCAAGGCCGCTACCTAACACAAACAAACGTCTGTGCTTAGAGTAGGATTCGAACCACCCACGATTCCAGTTTTCGAGCTTTCAAAGAGAATTTCATGCCTTAGACCGTGCGGCTACTGCGATCGGCACATCGATAATCAGCCTATATAAAATACAAAACGGTTTGGTTTAAGGCCGTTGTTAAACCGCTTGGTTTGGGCTGTATGTTCTCATTTTCCGTTTTGTTATCCAAGATATGTAGATGGTAAGTATATGGGGCATTTCCCATTTAGTGAATCCCACAAAATATTTAAAACATCCATACTTTCTGACTGAATTTGAGAAGGCTGCCAGAGTCCCTGACTATTCAGTGAAGTGAACAGAAGTGCAGTACTTGGGGTAGAAGAATGTTTTTATATCCTGTCTGATGTCCTACCATGCCGAAGCAAGAATGTACTTTTCAGTCTAAAACGAGATCGAAATAACAAAAATTTGTGTAGATTGATTTAGTGACGCTTTTTTTCAGTTGTATAGGTTACGTAGCGACAAGTAACAAACAAGATTGCAGTTCTGGTCGGTGATATACCACATCAAACAGAACTAGAGCCTAGCTGGATTTACGTCAGAGTTCAAATAGAAGTAAGCTTTCAGCTGACTTTGATCAATATTTGGTGGAAATCTCAGTTTAATAATAATTTCATATTCAATTCATACTGAGAGAGCATACGAGATGAGGCAAGTCTGCAAACGCTACTACAGACAGGTTTCATGTTGATAACACGAAACAGGCAACTAGCTTATTCCCAGTTATTCACAAATCAAACATGATTATCGGCCTGCCGTCTCATTCCTTATTACATACACTCTGCAACTGATGCCATGTCGTTGTATAGCTGAATATATTTCTTGGTCAGGTCGTGCGAAGAGCATTAGTAAAATAATATGAGCTGTAAACATCAACAGGCAGTACTGTAATTTCATTCTGGGGTTTTACTGTTAAACGGCTGTGTTGTGGCAGTTACCATGATACTTTTCAAAACGAGTCAGTGACGAAACGGGACTCAGTTCAGCATCTCATGCTGTTGTATACGTAAGTAATGTACAGTGTATACATCCATAATTCATGAACATACAAAAACAATTTAGTCCTGTTTGCACTCGGTGCATGAACGAATCGCACAACGGATGTCTGTCTACGTGTACATCACAGCCCTTGAAACCACCGGCAGGATTTTGAAGACGTTTGGTGTGGTGATCTGAACATTAATGTAGAAGGCGATTTACTTTTTTATTTGTTTTGCTACGTTAGATCTTCTACGTTGAATAAAGATATAAATGAATGTTTTCTCTAATTCCATGGATCAGAATTTTCTAGAATCTGATAGCCACCCAGCTGATCAAGAAATTCTCATACCGCAACCCAAAGTTTCATTACTGTGTTCACAGCAACCTTCCAGTGAATCCTATTGTGTGCCAGTTGAATTCAGTCCACATTTTATTTCTTTCATATATGTTCGAATATTAAGAAACTATATAAGTCAAGGTCCCCCCCCCCAGGTGGTTTCTTTCCTTGTCCCTTGTTACTATGGCGTAGCGCGTCTTCATGTTAGGGGCGGAAGAAGCCAGTGGTGATTGTGTTAATAAATACGTAATTGAGGGTTGCCGGCACATGGGGATCTCCCAGCTTGGTGAGTGGGTGGCTAAATGGGAAGGGGGTGTAACAACACCCTAAGAAACCAGCATGTTACGAAATGTGTTTCTGTCGTCAGTTATAAACAGTACAAAGGCGTATAGACATCAGGCACTGTTTCAAACGATAACTCGAAAACTAAATATGTAATACCTTTTTATTTTAAACATTTGTTAATTTAATTTATGTAATATTTGGACCAGTGCCACCTTAATATCTTGGGCTTTCTCTCATGATTCTACGAGTGCACTGTATAGATAGAAACTTCGTAGAAAATATAATTACTAGTCTGCTAATTATTGGCAATTTTTATGGTATATTCATCCATCGGAGAAACCTCAGACAGCAATTCTAAAAATCTCTGAAATCTGAAGTGCGAATTCAGTCATTTTCAGGAGGGTCACATCTAAATTCAGATAAAGAATAAGTTTCGGGCTGAACGTATGATGACTACGTGTACTTTCCTTCAAAGACTTCCTGTATTTAAAGTTTTGCAGTCAGCAACTTCGTTTTTGACGTCATGCAGAACTCTAATTATTTTTATAAAATGAAACTAGATTAGTTCGGGTGCTTGATTAGTTACTGCCATCAAAAAGGAAACAAAATATAGGTTACATTTCCTGCAGCCATCTTGCCGTTCCTTCAATTCGACAGAAATTACCTTAAAAAGTCACCCATTTGGAAAATCTCTTATGCTACGACTCAGAATTTTAGAATTATGCATTAAATGCATTGGTTCCATTCCCAGTTCTGAAATTTTCAAGGTTGGCGTGTTAATATTATTAATGGTAGGTGGTTAAAAAGTACGAAGATCGGGGAAGCTTTTCGTGGCATGGTATTCGTACCAAGTTTCATGAAAGTGGTTGGACTTAAATTGATCAGGTGAAGAGAGACTGACAGGCGGACATAAGTGTACCTTTCTTTACAAAATACGGACATACCGTTAACAAGAAACACTACAAATATCTCATCTTTGCCTTCTCCTTCGCAACCGAAGGTAACCAGATAACACATTTCAGTCGATCAGAGAGAAGTATTTTCTGTTGATTTGTACCTTCAGCCAACCAGTACTCCAGGGGGAGTAGTGATTCTTCTGACGATCTCGTATAACTCATTAAACACATGAATGCAATATGTAGGATTTGAGTCTGTCACAGCGGTGCTTATGAAGTGTTCTGTCTTCTAGGTTATAATGCCGTGTGGTCCGTTGAAAGTCAAATGATGTTTCGGAGGAACATGTCGCCTCTGTCTTCATGGTCGGAAAATAAGCCAAGCAAGAAACCAGCCTGAAAGCAGGTGGCAAGCACAGCTGGTTTCTTGCTTGGCTTATTGATCCCAGAAGATGGAGGCGACATGTTCCTCCGAAACATCGGTTTACTTTCAACGGACTACACAGCGTTATAACCCAGAAGATGGAACTCTCACATAAAATAGATTGGAACAGTTTACCTGCAGGCATAGTAGCGCCTTTCCCATGCAAACTAACACTTTTAGAAAGAGGGTTAGGAAAGCTGTTACAAGTAAAGAGGCCTTAGGCGGAGTTGAATGAATAAAGTGAAGTAATGTGAAGTGTCCTTATTCGAGTGCAGTGAAACGAATACAAGCACGTGCTCTTTTATGACTGTATGTTTGGATTTGCACTTTGTACCTTGCTTATTGTATGTACTTTGTTTTGTATTGTTCCCTTTATGTTATAGTCTTTCCTTGTCTGTATCAGTGTAAGATCTACTGCCACCGAGTGAATACCCAGTTGGAGTAAAATAATAATAATAACAAAATGCAGCTTACTGAACAGCGTAAGAACAATCATACATAGACACAATACATTTAGTTACTAACCCCGCCAGGCCAATGATTTGATAGTCTCGGCAGGAAACGGATGTTGCCTTCCAACTCCTTCGACCGGTTCGAGGTGGGGAAGGATATGTACACGTATGTGTATGCAACTGTTGGAACAGAATGTTATGGAAACGTTTGTCTGAAGAATTAGCGTCGTTAGCGGGAAAACCGAGGATATGTGTTGTGTCATGGATTATCCACGTGTTTCGAATTTCATATCGTCGTGAGGAAAGGAAACTGTTACGTATGTCCATTAATGAAATCAATTAACATCGATAATTTGCAGTCCTACACGTATTTGCGAATTGATGGAAATCCGTGAATGTAGCGCTTCGTTTCACTTTTCCTCGTCGTCCTTTCATTGCCTTATGTATTATTTTTTCTTAATTGCTAGTGGGGTGGGACTAAGTCCCTTGTACTGCGGCCACTTCTGGCCTATTGTACCAGCCCCAGATGATAGGTGAGGGTGATTGTGGAGCAATTGATGGAATGAAGATTGGCAGGGGAAACCGAAGTACTCGGAGAAAACCTGCCTCAGCGCCACTTTGTCCACCACAAATCCCATTTGACCAGACCCGGGATCGAACCCGGAATTTCCTTGTGTAACGTTAAGAGGCTTATCAGACCTGTGGTATATTTTATGCAGACTCAGTCTTGTAGTAAGAATTGAATGACTGATTAAACCATCCATTGTTACAGGCCTACATTCTCTGTATACAACGCACCTAGAAAAACAAATGTAGCGATAAGGAGTTCTTAGAGCGGTGACTACGAAGCGTAGTTGTAATGCAATGTAATTCGGTAGCAGTCCACTGACGTTTCGGATGAACGTATCACTTCCATCTTCAAGTAAGAAACCAACAAGCTGCAGGAAGCAGCTGCTTGTTAATGGTTTTCGGTTTGGCTTATTGTTAGACCCTGAAGACGGAGGCCATACGATCCTACGAAACGTCGGTGGACTTCACAGAACTTCAGGGAGTTAAAACCGAGACCATCGTACGATTACCACTGTTTAACCGCGAATGTTCGGACTAAATTTGATACGGAGGGGATCTGAATAAAAATAAGTTGGGCTCCCTAGTAACGTATTGTTTCGGAGCGCTCCAACCGAATTCCTACTTTATTTTAAACTCAAATTGAATGTAATCTCTTTTCTCGAAATGGGCTTTCGTACGAGACATTTTTGCATAACCTAAAATAGAAATATCATTAAGTTGTGTAACTAACTTCATGGAGTCGAGCCCTTCTTGAGATGCCGTCAGTTGTGCAGCCACTCAAGAACTTCCCAACATTTTGTGGAACACTGAGGTTCATTACCGTGTTCACAAGAGTGCTCCACTGGTCCCTATCCTTAGCCAGATCAATCCAGTCCATACCACCCCACCCTATCTCTCTCAAGATCCATTTTAATATTATCCGCCCACCTACGTTTTGGTCTTCCTGGTGGTATTTTTCCTTCTATCTACGTGTATATTGCNTTAGCCAGATCAATCCAGTCCATACCACCCCACCCTACTCTCCAAGATACATTTTAATATTATCCGCCCACCTACGTGTTGGTCTTCCTGGTGGTATTTTTCCTTCTATCTACGTGTATATTGTACAGTACTTCCCTCCTAACTGAATCATAGGCTTTTTTGAAGTCTACAAATAGCTAATGTACTGTATCATTGTACTCCCATTTTTTTTACCATTATCTGACGAGTGCAAAAATTCAGATCAGTTGATCTGTTACGTCAAAACCCACACTGATGATCCCAAATAGTTTCATCTATGTATGGACTTAACCTTGAGAGAAGAATATGGAATAAAATTTTGTATGAAGTTGATAGCAGTCATATCCCACGATAATTACCACAGTCAGTTTTATCACTCTTCTTGTGAATATAATTTGTTTATTCTTGGACATTGTGGACTCTGTCAGTTTAATTTTAGAATATCAATATAATTTGATTATATTATTACCGACAGGCAAGACGCTGTATATACTAATATTTTTCGCATTTGTAATACATTTCAATAAACAAAACAGCGTTACCATCCATTTTATCTCCACACATAATTATTCTGTTTTTGTGGCAAAGCTGTATTTTAAATGCACACGTATTACGACTTGCATCATAATGGCGTGAAGAACAATTAAATCGTGTCCTTGGATGACCATCTTGAAAAGAAGGCTCATCCAAGTGTAGTCAAACATGGAATGGTGGAGGCGTGTCGCTTTGCTTTGCTGTTTCGAACCAATAGATGGCGCATTACTTATGTTGACCTGTGAAGGTGACGTCCTTGCGGTAGACTGAACATGTATAAGGAGACGTTTGGTCCGCGTAAACACGGTTAAGACCATCATGCAATTGGAACAGGCCACGCATTGGTCTGTGAGCGAAGAAGGAGAAGAGGAAGAACATTAAGCATGGTAACTTGCAAAGGTTCCTAAACGGGAGGTGACCAGAATCATTGGTCTCGAATCTCATTCTCCTCCTCTTACGAAAATTCACCACAGTGAGAATCTGCAATTTATTTCATAAGCTTTGATAATGGTAAGGTCGCAGGTTCAAGTCCCGATGAGGTCATTGGATTTGAGAACCGGATACAGCATGAGAACAAGGCAGATCAGCATCAGAGTATGAGAACAAAACCGATAATCGTAACGACGGTTATAACAAGAAAATCATTTTGGATTTAATGCATATTTATCTGCAGTAGCTGTTTCTCTTCAGGGAGAAGAATGCTTCCGATTATTGGGTCGGTCAAGGTGTTAAACTACATTTGAACATCCCTAACTTGTTCAGGCCTCCAGATCTGACATTACCTCCGTTTTCATCGCAGAATTCGCTCATTGTCTAAAATACTGATGGATCTGCCCTACGTATCGGACTTACACACATGGAGTAGGTTTGTGTAGTTGCAGTATACTCTTATAACGTTCTAAACCCGTGTTCGGGAGAAAGGCGACGGTAATCTCTGCCGGGCCCTACCTGTTATCCTGATGAGGCGTTTTCTGATTTTTCTCAATCTTTTATCAGAATGGCAGGATAGCTATTTATAGTAGTGTAACTGTCCAGTTTATGGGAAGGTCAGTTGATGTTTGTGTATGGTTAGGGTTTGTGAAATTCCTCACTTTCACCTCACAATTTGAAATTTTCCCCCTGAGACAAGCAGCGAGTGGCTTGGGTCAAGCTTGAAGCCAGCTGCCCATTCGTAAATCAGTCAATTTAATGCGTAAAACAAGGCCGAGTCCTTTAGAAATTCTAAACTTGACAGGGGAAGTCATAAATTTAGCAGCGTCGTTTCCTGCTATCTCAAAATGACAGCCACGCAGCAGGTGGCAAAGTTCACCCCTAAACTGTACACTAGTGGATATTCGCTTTCCTAATTGGAGGAGAATGATAGGCAACCTCCCAGACTGCCCGGTCCAGTCAATCATCGTCTGAAGTGGGAGGTCCTTTGCCCGAATTTTGGGTAACCAGGGCAAATATATACCATTCAGAGGGTACTTGGCAAGAGGACTTTGAAAGTTACATTCACCAGGGGTACACGTGTTCTGATCCCCGTAAACACGCCCTGTGGTGACTATTAAGTGTGCGTCCCAGAACAGTAAGTAAGCCTACATCCACGAATCTGTGAAGTGTACCACTACGGGGCTGTTTCTATTTAATTAGTGCAAATTAAATAAAGACTCCATACAGTTAATTGGTGTTGAGGTGACTTCTCTACTCCTAAAGCCCCACTAATCATCCAAGTCGTGGCCAGTCAACACGCCCTGAGAGGAGTCTAATTGCTCTACCGGAACTAGCAGAACCGAAGGACGGTTACAGTAGGCCACGACCACCTCCACTTAATTCTTAACTGTTCAACATTCACGGTAAATTAATTAAAATCTTTGCTGTATAACACCTCAAATTGAAAACTTGTCGTTAAATAACGGCAGTCAGTCGGTCATGCACGCCTACTATCGAAAGTAAAGTAGGCATAGAACACGGCAGTTTATGGAATAATCGATTGGACCTAATATTCCGTGGGTTACGAAGAAAAGTTCCACTTCCACGGTCAAGGCTGTATTATCAGATTCTGCAAATGGGAAAATACATTTAGGAATTACGTGTTTTCCTTTTGCTTCTTGCAAAATACCGACATAGAAAAGCTTAAGCTTCTGAGTGGCGTCTCTTTATTCCTAAGTCTTTCATGCGACATAAACGGTTCTATAAGCGCGGTCGAGTAAGTTGGCTCGAGCGATGAAGTTTTTGACATATTCGGGAGGTTTCCGGTTCGAATCTTTATTCTGATATCTTGACTGAGATTTTGCATTTATTCTTAGTTCCTCCAAGGAAATGAAATGAAATTTCTTGAAATTAGGCCACGACCGCTTCCTTTCACATTCTTGCAAGTTCTTTATTCATTGGTCGGTGTACAGTTCGACGCTATAGGCTAACAGTTAAATAAGCTGGAAAAAATAAACAAACTTCGGCGGGTTTGCATGTTTTCTTTGAACGGAAGCAACTGTAAACCTCGCCTTTAAATTCATTTCGCAGTTTCGTATTCTTCTTACAGGCTACAAATACGTGAGAATGGAAGGTTTAGGATTTGCATTTGAATACATCCAATCACAATGGGCGTGCACGGCCTTGTCCGCCCGAACACTGGGCACGCGGGTTTGAATCTCTTCGGGACCTGGATGTACGTCTACATTCTTCTGTAATGCGTTGTCCTGTGTGGGTAGAGGACTACAAACGACCGATCTCCAGGCGTAGGAATCGCATTAAATGTCTATAGAATTCATTGCTTCAGAATGAATTCTGAATCGACACAGACAAAAGGAAACATAATTAGTAAGAAGGAAGGGGAAAGAGAAGGATAATTAGAATGAGACAAATTTTAATTTTTTTTGTCAGATGAATTTTAACGCTCTCGACAAAATGAAAACCGCAAGTGGAGACAGCATCTGTAATCCATGGGGTGACAGTTTTGGAATCAAGTTCATGTTTTACACTTTCATGTCATGGGGAAGTAGCAGGGTTTACTGTTGGTTATAACTGAATATACAGCGAAGGTGACAACATCAGCACTAAACTCGGGAGATTACGGTGCACATGCCCCTGGCATTCATGACTGACTGCTCTTTAGAACACGAAACGAATATGATACGACGCGACGTGAGAAACCGGTTTGGTCGCGACTAATATTGAATGCTATGAACGTAAGGGCAATAGATTAAGTTGTGTCTAGTGACGCAACTTCACGAAGCCTTCATTGCCGCCCCTCTCCATCTGATCACACCCCCGCTGTTTCCAAGAACATTTTTTGTTTTTTAAATGGTTGTATAAAAGTATAAACAATTGTCTTATTTACATGAGCTAAATTCCCAATTTCACATTGAATACATTGCATTTAAATTGTAAAACTTTAAACAAAAGAAGAGTTTTCGGGTATAAATGATAAAGCCTGCTTTCCTATTGCAGTCTTCCACTTGTACAAACCTTGTGTTCCCTTTCCTTATATAGGTAATCCAAATTTATAACAAATTCCAAATTCATACAAGTATATTAGCAAGCAAAACTGGTGTGCAGACGATCAAACGATTGAATCGTAGCAAAGTCATGTTTTATTTCATTGCTTATAATTGTACATGTATATATGTGAGATTATTGTTGGTATTATTATTATTATTATTATTATTATTGGCGTACCAGTGCGATTTGAGCAACAGTTTTAGACGTTCGTGGTGGTTACCTGTATTTAACGTCTCTAGATTCTTGGACTCGCATACGTGTCGTTTTAATGCTTTCGGGTCAAAATTTTATATGTGGTTCCTGTTTCTTCCAGTTTAGTTTCATGTCCAGACCACCATGAACACGTTGAACTGGCCATCGTATCAATGTCAGGTGAATCGCGAAGATCGTTATATATTGTCACGTTTAGGGTGGTACGCGTCACGAAATGACGGGTTCTAGTTCCGATGATTGGATTTATTGGCACTTCGGTTACAACCTCTCTTAATTACGTACACTTATATAGAGCGCTGTTGCTGATTTACACAATTTACAGTTCGCCGCTGCACACGCACTAGGATTTTATCTTCGCTGATCGTCTCCTAGCAACGGATCTCAACTCAAACACTATCACTTCAAATCACTATGAAGGCTTCTTGTCTACAATCGACCTTGAACTCTCAACTACTGAACCCTCCTGTGCTCTCCACACTAATTTTCTCAGTCTGTTTCCACTAATCTTGACTAATTCCAATTCGCTCACTCGCGTGCTTCCGCCTCTTCTATTTCTCTTTCTACTGCCCTCAACTGTGCTATGCTCACTTACATAGCCGAGGGACGGACATCGACCAACAGTAAACACATCACGTGACCCCTACTCGCTCTTGCCGTGTGACGTCACCGATCCTACGCCAACTGCCGGATACACGGAAAGCACAGCTTGCTCTACTGTTGCGGGCGCGTATCGTGTTTACAGAGCTGTTGCCTGGCAACGCTTTGATCAAATACGTCACAGTATCTTTCATTTTCTTCCTTCATCATCTAGATTAACTCCAGACATTCTCCTTGGAAACCATTTCTGTAATACTAATTGTGAATTATTTTTAACATAGATGCATATTCGAATCACGCGCAGAATTGTCGTGCCATAGCTTACGAACACAGCAATGTGTTAACTGTCCATGTTACGTCACTGTTTAATTATTGTTGATAAATTATATAACTGAGAAAATGACGTTATATCTAAAGAATCTTGTTTACCTCAATATATGCGTCTTATCACGATCATGTTCTTAAAACGTTATCACACCTCTTTTTTCTCTCGTTTAATATTCCTGGCTGCTTCAGTCACGAAGTTGCGACAGCGCCTCCATGCTAATAGACGGCAAGGTACAGCAGAAGGGCATCCAGAACCTCTCCTCAACAAGTATTTCAGTATACTTGTACTGCATAGCACGTAAATGTTCAGAGCTCTTTCCTTGTTCAATTAGTATTAAAAGAAGGAACAGAAATTTATGTCAGAACTGCGGTAACAACAGAACAATGTCGGGAGACGTGAAAGGAGGACCGAATTTCGTTCACGACACTGCTTTCAGTACAGAGAAGTGGTGGTTTTTTACTGTTCATTGAGGAGTTTTAGTTGGTGGCTATTACACTCAGTGTAACGACTCGATATGATTTGTCTTTTTAAGGAACTGAAATAAATCTGAATCAACAGTAATAAATATCGTAGTTGAAAAATTCGCATAGTGGAGTCCAGCTTGGTCCACTCGGCACGTCGGCCACTGATTGGCCTATTGTACCTGCCCCGGGTGATTATGATGATGGAGAATTTGGTGGAATGAAGATTGGCAGGGAAAAACCGAAGTACTCGGAGAAAACCTACCCCAGCGCCACTTTGTCCACCACAAATCCCACTTGATCAGACCCGGGCTTGAACCCGGGCTGCCGTGGTGAGAAGCCAGCGACTAGCCGCTTGAGCTATGGCGCGGCCTAAATATCGTAGTTTCTATTATGCTTAAAATTAATAACATGAAGTATAACACACGCAGTCACAGGAGCAAGACACAACACAAAGCANGATTAAGTTGAGTAGTTCAGCAGATGCGACTATTGTCGGTGACTGTGAAAGTGAATCGTGTGGCAGAAACTAAGTGCATATTTGTCGGAAACAAACGTCCCGTTATGGCACGGAAAGAAAGACAACGGATGCGTGTAAAAAGCTGGAAGTAGTAGAGGAACATCAGCATGGAACGGGATATCCCCTCCCACCCTTTAATTAGCCGATTATTTTACTATTCACAATATATTTACTGCACGAAAGAATAAAAGCTAAGACAAACGATTCTGTACTATTTAAATATTAAAAGAGTTAATAAGATCTAAAAGTTTGTGACGACGGTAAATTGCTACAAGTATTATGTTTTTGGACATTATCCATCGTCTTGTCTATTTTCTAAAAAAACGTCCTGTTTCTTTTTCCAAAACACGACGTTTCGGAGACTCTATTCTGTCCCGGTTCTCTGTCTATTGGACCCAACTAAGGTTTTACCTGAGGACGGGGCAGAATCCAGTCTCCGAAACGTTGTGTTTTTAAAAAGAAACGGGACTTTTTTTTAAAATAGACAAGACGATGGATAATGTCCAAAAACATAATACTTGATTAAAATAGTAACTGAATTCCCTTTCTTTTGTGGTTACTTAATCCAGTATGATCCTTCCTAACATACCACCGGTAGTCTCAGTTGAAACCAACACTTGAGACTGTGTCAGCTAACAATTTTAATTATGATGATAGTCATGAATGACCAGTCATTAGAAATTGGGACATACGTGTATTTGGTACTCATATCGCCATTCGTGTAGAGGTACTGACAAAAGGCAAGGAAATATCAGAACAGCCCGTGTCCCGGCCGGATTTGAACTTCCCCAGTATGACACAGTTCCTTACCACTGATATAAACCTTTACTCCTGTTCATTTCTCTAATGCCTTCACTTTACAATTAGTTTTACTGGTGCCACTGCTCCACACATCCTAATCGTCATTCGACACCCATTAATGATTAATTCGGTTGATCCATGTTTACAAGAGTTGCCTGCAACGCCAAAATGGGTGGACAGTGGGATTCATGGAGATTTTCCAAAATCACAGAGGGGTGAATAAGTTACTGACCTTTACAGTACACATCAGAGTGTTTAGGCCTGGATAACAGTTCAGAGTCTTTCATAGACATGTGTGATATCGGGAAGTGTAAAGGTCGAAGTATACGGAACTATAGTTATATGAGAAATTCTGTATGAGTCAGAACTTTGTGTGTCAGCATGGAGGAAGAATGTGAGTGTATGGAGTTTGAGAAAATGAAGCTGAGGGTAATCATTAAACGTAAGAAAAAACGGGAGGAGGATGGAGAAAATATAACGAAGCGCTTTGTAATTTGTACCCCTACTCTAAACCATGTTTATGACTGTTACGGTACTCAAACCAAGGAGTATGAGATGAGAAGGACACATGAGAAGTGCATACAAAATCGTCGGAAAATCTAGAGGGATGATACCATTTGGAAGACCTAGGCGTAAATGGGAGGATAATATTAAAACATTTTAAATAAATGGGATGCTATGAACTGGATTCTTGTGGTTTGAGCTACGATCCTAAGCACGGCCGTGAATCTTCTGCTTTCACAAAAGGTCGAGAACTTCTTGACGAGCTGAGCGACCGTATGGATTTAGTTGTTATATAAAACAACCTTTACGAGGAACTGTGAGGCTTGAGATGTTTGAAGTAGTTATGAAGAACCTCGAACTTTGAGTAGAGGCTTTTAGTAGCTGCTGTCTCTGACAGAAGGAACTGAATAGAAATTGAAGAAATTCGTCTTCTGGGTCGTGGAACCATGTAGATATTGTTTTACCCGACGTTTCGGAGGAACGTCGGTTAACAGAATATCTACACGGCGCCACATCCCAGAAGACGGCTTTCTTCATAGTCACCGCCGTGAAAACCTCAAATCTTACATGAATAGAACTTTTCTGTGGAATTTGTGGAATGACTTCAAAATTCCCAGCAAGGGTGCCGTAGTTTTTCGAATAAGGAGAAAGATAAGATACAATGCGCTTTGTCATTTATCTATTTTTATTTCGGTGAAGAAGAAACGTCTGATTCATGCTATGAGTAATTCAAACCACTGAAATGAAATCATCCTCGAAGTGGAATGTGAACTACATAATCATAAACTTTCGGGAGATGAATTATTCCTTAGCTGTTCTCACAAAGTAAGGTCAATGTATCTCTGGATTATGTTGATAGTTCTGAAATTTCCAGGCAAAGATTTTTTTGTAAAGATAATTGATAGAACGTTAGGAGGCCGGAAAATGCGTGACGCCTTGCCTTTTCGCTACCTGTATGTCATACATAGTACACTGGCAGAGTGTGTTAGGGAGGTACGTTTTTCGAATTCCGGTATGGGAACCGCAATCCTGATTGCTTTTCGCCGGTTGCCCTCGGACCTTCGAGGCAATTGCCTAAATATTTTGCAATAGGACACGACTACCTTCTCTTACACCCCTCTCCAATAATCACTTACGATCTTCCTGTCATGCGTATCAATCCTAGTTGCATAATCTCGGCAGTTGATGCGGTGTCACAACGTAGCGATACCACCAACACCTCGCTGCAGTGATGACTAGTACAGAGGTAACGCCACGAAGAGACTAAGCCTGCTCTTACCTATGTGTACAGCACCCAGAACAGCGAATCCCAATTGCGACTGAATCGGACGCTTCAAAGAGTGAGCCAACAATGCTACGCACTTCTGCATTTGACAGGCTTCTGAAAGCAGGCCACGTTTTCTTCAACAGCTCTGACCAAGAAAAGAACCACCGGGCTCTTCGTTAATGGGTACTGAACTTCGATATCTTCAGATGAAGAGTCATGTGGACTTACTGTCTTCAGAGCATGTACTAACACTGACTCTCCTCGTCCCGGCCATCTGTTCTAATATTCGGTGTGTTTCCAGTTGCTTCCTCCACTATTTCATCTTCAGTTTTCTTTACGTGATTGCAGCCATTTATCCACTTTTCGTTGTTATTTCACTCAGACTTGCTTACCATTTCTTTCATAACCGCAATTTTTTAAGTAAATCACGTGAGAGTTATGTAGGATATAAGTCACAATAGTGTGGAAGCACTTGCCAAGACAGTAAAGTCGTTTTCCTGCACAATTTTGGCGGGAATGTAAATAGGTTGTGGTTTGTACAGCCTCACAGCTTGCAGTGGGTCATTTTCTGTGAATTCCGACTCAAGGGCAGTTTTGTTATTTTGGAGTCACATTAAGTATCAGCCTAGTGATATGAGGTAGTGGGAGTTTTATTTTTTGTATCATGTGGTGTGGTTCATAGTTAATTACAACTGCACTGGCTAGTTGTTTATTGGGAATAAGTTTTTATTCCAGACACCTCTTGTAAGTTGTGCTGTTGTTCGTACGATGGCAGCTTTGCGATTTTTATTTTCAGCCATAAGTCGATTCAACTGTATCTGTGGACCCCATCTTCTTTTACTCCTCCCCCCTTACATGAACGAACACAGCCCTCTCTCCTGCATTGTTGTTTACTATTAAACCTTAACACTATCATGCTGTCAACATTGTCACTGTGTAATGTGTGTGACTACAAGTCTCCCATTTCTCATTATTTCCGAATTTTGCATGGCGAGCAATGATATCTTGTGTTTCAATTAAAGGATGCCTTCTCCTCCTCTCCCTCCTCCTTCCTCTTCAGCCTTTACGGATTATGCCGCCTGGCCTATTCCAATTCAGAATTAACTTCTGAAATGGTGAACCTTACAGACAATTGGTAGGTCTCCTTGGACGGGGATCGGACCACCGGAAGATCTTTATAACGCAGTGCGACACAGACACAGAATAAACGCATAATTACAGCCGTGCATTGAGAAAGAGACTAACCCAGGATCCCAGTATGCGAGCGAGCGGAAACAATACTCGGCTCAGACTGTGCGGCCAGTGTGATCGGCATCCTCTGTCTGTACGTTTCTCATCAAAACTGAATCCTGTCCCTTGCAATGTTTTCGGGATAGTTTCTTCGTCCTCCCCGAAATTCAGTTTAATTTTTCAACGAAGGAGAGAAGTTTGCGTGAAGTGAAAGTTTCTTTACTTGGCTCGTGGTATTCTAAAAAATTTATACGCAAAACACACTTTTCAAAATAGCCCAGTGAAAATTTTCTACTTGCACTCCGTTTTTTTAACCCCCCCCCCACACACACACACATTAGCGAAGTCACTACGTTAGTTTTTCGCCGTCCCCTCACTTTTGCTACCTTCGCAATTCCTTCCAGAGGAATATCATGTCATCGTTCTTCGTTTCTTCATTGCAGAACTGAAGCACGTAATTTCTTTCTCTTCAGAATTTCATCGCTGTCTCTTTCTTTTCTGCTGAGTTTCCATTAAGAAGACCTTAATTCTTCTCAAACTTCGTGAAAGTGTTTAATTGCGCAATTAATAATACGTACAATTTTCCGCTTTGTTGTTGGCAGGGCACTTGATCGGAAACAAAATTTATTCCCAGACTAGTTAATTCACACTGAAATTAGAAGGGTCACCACATTTATTGCGAACCTGTTGCCAGGAGATAACTTACATGAACACTAAGTAGTGTGTGGGAGGAACTCATCACCTCACTAGAAGTACAACGGCATGTTTTGTCTGGACTGGGGTTAGAAATAGCCGGCTACTTGCTGAGCGTGTTTCTGAGCCAAGTAGTTCGATATTCCGCTGTGATTAATGTCGTATTGGTCAACCTACACACTTTGCGTGCATCCTTTAACAAAAAATAAAATGTTACCGTATTAGGGCACCAAACGAGGGGGGGATGGGATTAGTGGTGTTGTGCAGCATGCAGGAGAAAGGTGATTAATAAATACAAAACTGCAGTCGCAAGACTGAATATAAAAACCCGCTTGGGTGACCAAGATGTAGTTGAGAGGATACCATTAGAATAGCTCTTGAAGAAACAGACGATGAAAACTGGAATCGCCTGTCTGAGGATAGGTGCAAATGATGAACTTTTGTGAATGAGACAATGAACTTTCGGGTTACATAGAAGGCGAAGAATTTCTTGATCAGCTGAGTGACTATTAGCTTCTCAGTAACGGCTCCGCTTCTTGAAGACTGTTAATGAACGCGTTACTTAATTTCTAGAGAAGGGTTCAGTGCACTCGTGAACTAGTGATGACACAATGGTGGAGGGGCTTTGTAAAGTCTCTAAGGGACTTCTTTTCGAGATGTTATTGATGTGTTCTTACAACACGTGTTTACAACAGGCCACGCACAGACCGAAATTGAAGGTGTTATCGATATTTTTATGCTTACACGTTACAGGGAAATTAGCGGCCTCCGTAGTCTAGAGGTAACGTTCCCGCCTCATGACTCGTGGTACGCGGGTTCAAACCCGACGGAGGTCGTCGAATTTTTAAGGGCGGAAAAATTCAGGGAACAAGTCCTCCGGGAGGGACTTTAAGCCGTGTGTCCCGTGTCGTAGCTTTGCGGAACGTAAAGGAACATCATATCTCCAAAGGAGATCACTGAGCCAAATTCAAGGACGTTTCCCGCCCAACAATAGTCCCTAACACGTCTGATAGATGGGGGAAGCATTATAGACACCACCAAGCAAGTGGAGGCCGAACTCGCTTGCTGGGCGGGACTGATGGTACGCACCAATATCGGCAGGGTATAGAGACTGGTAGAATATCATAGAGGGAAGCACAATGGACCAATACTGGTCTAAGTGCATGGGGAAACCCACCCTCTCCAATAATTAACTAACTACAGGGAACTTTCTTGGTATTGTGGAACAGTTTCGCATTTATAATAACGTAAAACAGAACAGCCAACTCCCGATCATACGAGGTTAATATGAAATAAATATCCCCGGGTAATCATCAGCAGAAATATGTAACTGACTTCTGAATTGGGATGTATAAAACGACACATATATTAATATAAATGTAATTAACTCGAACGCTGTTTGTATAGACGTGTATGTGCTATCGGAGAAGTTCATGTGCCTCTTCTACACATTAAGGAGAACAAGACGTTCCGGTTGGAACTAATCACCTACTTTCCTTTGATACGACACGGACCGAATAGAAAACAACGCCTCCATGTTTACCGAGCCGTTGCCTAGCAACGATAGAGGAATATACAGTCCAGTCTAGTAAATTGCTGCTTGCCCTCGCCATCACAGTGATTCTTGGTTCCGAGTCCCACGGGTCTCATAACATACATATTTTGCTCTCTGAGGGCTCTGGGAGCCTTCAGACCACCTCTTCGGCAGTACATGTACTAACATTGGCGATACTCAGACCCACAGTCTGCTTTGATACGACACACACCGCATAGAAAACGAGTGCAACGGCTCTTCTATTGCATGTATTCTTTTCCGCTTGAACGTGCTTACCAAGCTGTCGTCTAGAAACGACAGGCTGATACGCGTACAGACACAGCCAGAGGAGAAGGATTTATGAACTACGCTGTTCAGATGGACTCAAGTATCATGACATATATACCAAGTTTCATAAAGACTGGTTCAGGCATTCAGAAATTAACAGGAGGATGAACAGACGCACAACAAGGTGATCTCCTAAGGCTACTTTTATTTTTTAAAAACAAGGAAAGTGTGCTAAAAACAAACAATGTCTCGAGTTGCAACGTACATATTAAAACGCGAAATAGAACTACATTCGTTTTGTACTTGCTCCCTTTTAAGGAACAATTTAACGTGAAGTTTATTTTTTGACATTGGACACACCAATCAGTTTTCTAAACAAAGCCCCAGATAATCCTCAGCCCGGTTAATCGGGAGTCTGCTGTATATATCTGGACTACAACCCCATCTTTTAAGTCATTTTAAACTACGTACAAGACGGCACATCAGAATAACATGGCGCCGTAATCCGTAGCTACTGTAGTTAACAGTCAACTCTTTGCGTTCAACGCCATTAACACCTACAAAAGCACTCACTCACAGCCCCAGTGGGCCTAGTCCTACCTCCATGAACTTCACCGTTCACTTCGGTTTTTCTATATCTTACACATTCGGTAGGACTCCTTGGGCGGGTGATCAGTTCGTCGCAAGGCCTCTACCTGTACACAAACACAGAAAAACGCACACAAACATCCATGCCCTGAGTGGGATTCGAACCCATGATTCCGGCTTCCGAGCGAGCGAAGACAGTGCACGCCTTAGACCGCTCGGCTACCGTGACCGGCAAAGCACTCACTTAGATACTATAAAACCCCCATTCCATTGTGATATTACTTCGATATTATTTATAGTATCACGTGATTGAATGCGACACTAGATTGCTTTTTCTTATGGCATCTGAAAGCTTGCGAACCGCTGGACCAAGTGGGTAGTATGTAGAAAAGTGATAAACCTGTAACCTACCGTACTAAATTCAGTTGGAGAAATAATAAGTGCGGAAACTTTTTGAATTACTTTCTGGTAAAATTAAGTGGCTGTAGCAGAGTCACTGAGAAACCGATGCTCGTTCAGCCGGTCACGAAATGTCTGCCTTTTATGAAACCCCAACGTTTATTATCGAATTCTCACAACATCCTGCCACTGACCTCTCTCTTCTGCCAGGCCCTCATGTTCTGTTTCTGTAAGATTAGTTTTAATATCATCCTCAGTTTCTTCACTTTGTCTCTCTTCCCTTGAGGTTTTCGGAATAAACTCCCGTATGTATTTTTTGTGTCTCCTATGAATATTACGCGACCCGCCAATATCATCTTGCTTAATTTGTTCACCCAATATGTTTTGTTATCACTGGTTAGAACTGCGTAGGACAGGTTCATAACCTGTCCTACGCAGTTAAATTTATCATAATATTAAATACACGATGTTCCGTTGGCTAATTACAGATGAATACGTGTACTGCGTTTGGTTTGTTGTAACACGAGGAAAGTATACGTAAGTTACAAAGGATGAGTTTTCAGGAAGCGTTACTATTTCCGGGCACTATGCAACGCAGTGTTGGGAATGTTCAGTTATTGAAGGCAGTTAGGCCGCTTTTGATATCAAGAATTCTTCGCGGACCTACACGAGTGACACAATGCGAGTTATGGCCCCCTTTCCACTAGCTGTCCACTTCCTGATGAGCTACAGGGAAGGCATGACTATCATCAACACTGTGGCACCATCCCACTCCGCTGCACAGGAAATGTTTCATTTAGCGTAGTTGAGAGGTCCCTTAAAGTTTTTTTCTTCTAAATATGAATGGATGAGTATAAATTGTATGTATGTGTAGGAGGGGGGTCATCTTAAATTGGCCATGGCATGCAGCATGTATGTTTCTGTGAATGAAATCATAGAATAGATGACCTCGCGAGATTAAACGAAGGAGCTCATGCTAGGAATGTACTGTTACATTCATATAGATTGGAAGCGGGTGTTATTTATCCGTAACAGAGAGCAAATCCATACAGTGGTCGCGCAGTATAAGGCATGAATATTTTCCCCCACTCGAACATTGGGATCATGGGTCTCAGTCCCACTCAAGGCATGTATGTCTGCGTTTATTCTGTGTTTGTGTTGTCGTGTGGAGGTGGCGGCCTTGCGACGGGCTGATCCCCCGTCCTAGGAGTCCTAATGACTGTCTACAAGAATAAGAAACTAAAGTGAAACGAAGCGTTTCACGGATGCTCTATGCTCCAAGTGGCAGCAGAAGGAAAGAGATAGATAGATAGATAGATAGATAGATAGATAGATAGATAGATAGGTAGGTAGATACCCATGATCTTGTCGATGAAATGTATCTCACTCGCTGCATTCGTCAGGGCGAACGCGACATCTGAGGCTTATCAGTAGTTGTGGGAGAACACACCGAGCAATTTGGCTCAAGTGGTGAGTCGTCTGACTTCTCTTTGGGACATCCCCACTTTGAATCTCAGTCGAGGCTTAGGCTGTTCCTGACTTTGACTTTTCATCGGTTTCCTCAGTCTCCTCAGGTAAATTCCGCGATACTCGGTAATAACTCAGTTAGGCCACGACCACTTCCTTCCATGTAATTTACATATCAATTAAACAAATATAATTACACTCGACGCTACATAGCAGACGTGCCCAAACTGCGGATCGCTAGCCTCATGAGACCCTTTCGATCTGTTAGTGCTAAAACTAATCATCTCCCCCATTTTATACAAACAGACTTAAGTATAAAATTATACCCATTGCCTGTTATCGGCTTCTGAACTTACGAAAATGATCACATACGGGTACTGCGTTCAGTACTTTTGGCCACCCCTTCTGTATAAACCAAGCTACTGGTAGAGACTTTAAATAAAGCATAAATCGCGAGATAACATACCAACTCTCAATCTTGGAAACAAAACTGAAGCACTTGTAAAACACAAACGCTTTCGACCGGATGTTCAGGATTCAGTCGACAGTTCTGTAAGCAAGTTTGATTTTGATGTCCCATGATCTTGACAGACGAACAGGGTGAAATCAGAATGAGAACGTGGGCTAATATTTCAGCGTAACAAAACAAATCGGACACTATTTTCGTCATTAAAGAGATCCAGGAATTGTATGCCAAAGAGATGTACGCCAGCCGATCACAGTGATCGCGCGGTCTAAAGCACGAAATATCTTCACTCGCTCAGACCCAAGGATCGTAGATTCGATTCCGGTTTGTGACATGGATGTCTGCGTTTATTCTGTGTTTGTGTTGTCCTGTATAGGTTGCGGCCTTGCGATGGGCTGATCTCCCTTCCAAAGAGTCCTACTGACTGTCCGTAAGATTCATAATTTCAGAATTAATTCTAATGGGAACAGGCCGGAGGGCCGAGTCCGTCAAGGCAGACGAAAGAAAAAAGTACGTCACGTAAATTTTTGGCCCATATTTTTTGAAAGTCATATCTGAAACAAGGGTACGAAAAGTATGTATAAGGGGTGGGCCTTTTCGGCCCTTGCACCGCGACCTACAGTGGTCTATTGTGCTTAGTACGAAAAGTAAAAACTAAAAAAAGAAATTCGGCCAGCAGCTACGCTCAGTTTTCTTTGGTTCAGTGACCTATATTGTCACTTTATAGCGTCGAATTACTGATTGATGGTGAATAATGAATTCGAAAGGATGTAGAAGGACGCGGTCTAGGCCTAGTTTAAGGTGCTATCCCGGCATTTGCCTGTAGGGACTGAGGAAGCCCAGGAAACCTAAGTCAGGAGAACCGGTGTCCCAGGCGAGATTGTGCCCAAGCAACCCCCTCCCCCCTCGCCTCCCGGATACATCTGTAGTGCGTTACAGGCACAGTGCCGAGGTCAAGAAAACGTGGATCTATACATCCACTCCCCCATACACCTTCATGGCATAGCGCTTAATTAGTTAAGCACAGGGACAACTTTACCTTTACGTTTTTTACCATATACATGCTGTATATGGTAAGTACTCTGACCGTGAAGAAACCGATCTCGAAATGTTTACGGATTTATACTTTTGAGCTCCCTCCCCTCGTGAATAAAAAAAAAGTGATTTCCTAATGCCATCTATCAAGGATCTGAGGTCTTCACAGTGGTTATGAAGATTTCTGTCTCTGGGATATAACGCGGTGTAGTCCGTCGAAAGTCAAACGACGTCCCTCATGCTGGTTTCTTGCTCGGCTTATTTTTCGACCTTGATAGTAAAAGTAACATCTTGCCCCGAAACGTCGGTTAAATTTCAGCAGGCTACAGAGTGTTACATCCCAGAAAACAATACCGGCTGTCTGTATGGCGTCGATGGCATCTGAACGGTTGGACGGATTTTGTTCGCATTCAGTATCCATCGTAGGTTGTTGCCCGATGTTGTGATTCCAAATCCATCATATAAGCCCCCCCCCCCCACCCAACACCAAACGGTGATTTTCTCGAAAACGGCTCCAACAATTTTAGTTACAGTTCGGTAATTTATGGACATTATCTCCCAAAATAAAACTGAATAGATGGTATCTTCAAGGAAAGACTGGTACGTGCACTAGGGTCCCGAGAGGTTCAAGAGCGAAATGTTGATTTTCTGGGCACCGGCGTAAGCGGTCGGAGTTCAGTGTTGTTCGGTATTCATCATCCAACAGTGGTCTGACGAGTAGCAATCTTTTTTCTTTTCCGAGATAATTCATTCAGGGTCATTCCAACAAGAGAAAGTACGTAGTACGTGCAATGACCTTGCATAGAATTATACGCTCTCGTGTGTGTATTATGAGTAAGTATTCTGACGTTGAAAAAAGAAAATCGATCTCTTGACTCTGACGGATTTACACATTTTGAGCCCTACTTAATACGAAAAGTTTGTCGTTGGACTGCCGTTTGCCTGTATGTCCGGATGTACGCCTCGATAGCGTCTGACGGGTTGGACATATTTCATTCATATTCGACGCTTAAGAGCTTATTTCGTCACAAATTATTGCTCTGTATATATGAACATCCCAGCTCCAAAAATAGGGACTCTTCAATTGGGTCCCGAAAAGCAAAATTATGAATTTCTAAAAAAAAAAACAAAAAAAAAAACAAGGGCTCCAACCGTTTTCAATCGTAATGGTATGTATCCTGTTCTGTGTTGTAAATAGGGTATATAATACGAGGGTTGGAACTTTAATAGTGGTAACACTGTTGTAGAGACGCCATGCAACGGAAACAAATAATGTCGCTTATACCATACGTTAGTTACATACCTACAATACCTCAGAGCAAATGGACTCTCCCTTCCCCCATCATGCGCATGCGCAATGACGAGAAGAACAGAGCCTCGTGTTAGCTAGCGGTCTAATGTAGTGTTGTCACGATGTTTTCGAAACAGGAACAACGGAGTTGGATAAACATTGAATGTGCCAGAGGCCGTACAGCACGACAGTGTCATCAAAGTCTTCAAGAGGCTTGCGAGGAATCTGCATTGCCTTACAGAACAGTGGCAATGTGGGTAAAAGTCTTCAACGAGGGACGCCAAAATGTGGGAGACGCGTCGGCCAGGTCGTCCTAGTGTCAGTGAAGAAGTGTATGCTCTTTCAGCGTTACTGGAGAGTGATCGACGCCATACGATTCGTGAGCTGGCCCGAGAGACAGGATTAGCGCATACGACTGTGCTTCACATTGTGAAGGAACGCCTGGGCATGAGAAACNTTTTTTTAACACAACCTGTGTCCAGCTTTGAGAAAGAAGCGGCGACACTTTCTGAAAACCCCACCCATCATTTTCAGGACAATGCTCGGTCGCATGCAGCACAAGCAGTGACTGATTTGTTCGATCGATGGGGCTGGGAAGTGCTGTACCATTCACCATACTCCCTGGAATTAAGCCCTTGTGACTTCGACTTGATTCATAAGATGAAGGAAACACTTCGTGGCATTCGCTTCAGAACTGTTCCATAGATTCTTCAGGCAGCAGACCGCTCCATTCGAACTATCAACACAACAGGCGCTGCTAAAGGTATCCTACGACTTCCACATCGCTGGCACCGGGTTGTACACAATGCTTGTGACTACACTGAAGGACAGTAAAACTTCAAAACATGCATCTATTTTGTATCAGTTGTAAATAAATAGTTGCCACTATTAAAGTTCCAAACCTCGTATGCATAAAAGTATGGCAGTCTACACAACAACATTCTGCAAGTCAACAACTGAGACTGGTATCATTGTACGCCTGATGATGACCCGGTATAAGGGTCGAAACATGTAGTGTCAATAAAAGCAAATGTTAATACAATAGTGTCTACTTTGTTTTTAAATACAGAATATTGTTGTGTAGACTGCCATACTTTTGTCCACATTGTATATTCTATATGACCGCCTCTGTGGTCTAGCCGACGGTACCAGATTTTCTGAGAAGTAGTGGGCCTGGCACGGGGTCCACTCAGCCTCGTGAGGATAATTGAGGAGCTATTTCAGGGATATAGCGGCTCCGGTATAGAAAACCGAAATTAGCGGCCGTGGGGATTCGTTGCGCTCACCACGCGACACACTCTGTCCGCTAAATTTGGCAGTAACTTCGCCGACAAGCAGCGGTCGCTCGGTAGGTATAGTTTGCTTGCGGACTAAAACCACGGAGTTTCTTTTTTGTGTATAATCTATCCAACGATTTTGATTAGATTTCAGTAATTTATGGAAACCATTACCCTAAATAAAACTGCATATGTGACATCTTTAGCAAAATAACGGTACTTACACCAGAGGATGGTTCTCGAAATTTCGATTTTGTCGAAACCGGCTTTACTAGTCCAGTTCAATCCAGTGTAGTAAATTGCTACTGCTCCTCATCAGCACAGTCGTTCTTAGTTTCGGGACCCGGCGAGACCCGTGATCAAATTTGTGTTCATTCCAAGACTTTATATGTTACTCAACTGTACTTCAGTACTTCAGAAACTTCGCGTAATGTTCTATATCTTAGCTGTAGGAAATGTCTGACATAAATTAACGGTGTAATGAATCAGTTACTGTCAAACACTTCGCAAATAAATCTCTATACATGTTATCCCGGTGGTCACTTCAGTGAAACTAAAAAATGCAGTAGGTTTCGTTCATGTAGAAACCCCTAAGAGTGTACAAACGTGTACATTGCAATTGTAAATCTTCAATTAGCCTCATTGTTCACGTATTTCACCCAGATATCTGAGATATAAGAGATATTACATTGCATAAGAGAATAAATTATATTTTTGTGTTCATTAAATATACAGCGATATATTTGTAGTTAAAAAAGTAAAGCTATCCCTGTAACGGGCCGTGAAGGCCCATACGGTTGTGAGACGTTGAAGGTCCCACATTATCTAGACAATCTGCTCAAAGATGGCGGTAAGGTTGTCAGCCTTACGCGCCGGCCGCGCTTTACTCCCCAGGAAAATTATTTAATTAATTCCAGGTACTCATTTCTGTTAGAGGCTGAGTCAACCCCACGGTCATAGTGCGGCTGGAAGGATTAGGTCAATTGAAAAAATCCAATGACCTCATCGGGACTTGAACCCGCGACCTTCCGGCTTGTAGCATAGCCCCTCAACCAACAAATTTGTAGTTACATGCTCTTTTTGTGTACGATAAATTTCTTTTTTTATATAAATTTATTTAAGTTCGATGAGAGATTTTTGTAAAATATCAAAGATCGTTAATTTTTTTCTGTCGTAATGGGAAACCAGAAGATGCTTGTAATTTGGTGGGACATCGTTCGAATCTACAGAAAGAAGTGATGAACATTAAAATGATTCACACACGTAAAAATTAAAACACTTTAAACAATAATTTTGCCTGTAGTTTTGTATGAGTGTGAAGCTTCATTTCTAGCATGAAGGGAAGAACGTAGACTGAGGGCATTTGAGAACAGGGCGCTGAAGAGAATATTTTAACCGAAGAGTGATTAAATAATAGGAGGTTGGAGGAAAATGCATAACGAAGAGCTCTATAACTTGTACTCTTCACCAAATATAACGTCACGATTTAGGGGCGTGACTATAGACGGGTTTTGGGTTAGATTTTTGGATTTATTCACACCTTATACACTCCACTTGGAACTAGAAGCCATTACAGTACAGTCGTTCCCACACTTTGCAGATCACTGTCACATGTCCTAGTGTCCTCATACTATTACACTCTCCATTAGTCGTTCCCTGGCACCAAGAACGCCACGTGCAACACGTCTTCTATTGTTGCGTGACGTTACAGGGTACGTGACGCGTTCCTCTGCTGCTTGTATACGGCTGTTCCTCTGCCTCCCAATTCTTGCTTTGAGCAAATATCCCACATTTCTCCCTTCTTAAGGCTGCTCCTCCTGAGTAGCCTATCGTCACCATTTCATCCTGTGGCTCGGGTTGACGGCGTATGGGAGAGTAGAGAGCCGGGATAGCGCAGTCGGTTTAGCAACTGGCTACTGGCTGGACGACCAAGGGGTCGGTCTCAGTGGGGGCAAGAATTTTCACTTCTCCATGTCGACCAGACCGGCTCTGGGGTTCACCTAACCTCCTATGCAATGGGTACCAGGGGCTCTTTCCACGGGGGTAAAGCGGCAGAGACGTGAAGCTGACCATTCACCTCCAGCTAGTGCCGAGGTCGAGAAAATGATCTACACATATTATAACTTTATTAGTATGAAAAATTTAGTGTCATTTAAGTGACGTCATGTTTTCAAATTGGGTAAGAGGTGCAGTATACGTTATGTCTTATGTACAAGGAGAGGCAAGTAGTTGACTGTAGAGATATTGTGCTTATTACAGTATTTGTTCAATTTTTGGCGATTAGCGCACAAGATTTATTCAAAACACCCCATTTCGTGCATCTTGTCGAAAAAAATGAGATGTTCTGCGTGCTGTCAACGAAAATTGAAATTATTGTAGGCATTTTAAGATTCGCACGTGCCCCGAAAACTCTTTCCGAAGGTACCAAGATTCCAGAGGGCATACGTGTACTGTAGGCGATTCCTGAAATAGGGGTTATATGGGGAACGTTATGCACCAAAAGAAATTGCCCCACAGAGTTTAATGTTTGCCTCCCACAGCAAATATTGTCTAAGTACGTTAAGGGGTATGGGAGATGAAACATAAATGGACAGACAGGACCTCATCGTACATTCGCTTTCTGCACTTGGTGCAATCACGCATATAACTAATAACGCTGAGAACTGAATATTCTACGTACAAGAAGCGTCCCGTAATGTGTTGCGTTTTGCGGTATCAGATATTTAGGATGAACAAATGCCAGAGAGAATGTCTAGGCCAACGAAAGAGGAATAACGGGAGGATAGAAAAATGTTCATAAGAAGAAACTTCATGTTTTATAGTGTTCGCCAAATGCTATTAGGATGATTGTAACAAGGAGGACGAGATGGGTAGAACATGTAACATGCATGGGGGGTTAAGAGACTTTTATAGAAGATTTCAGTCGCAAAACTTGAAGAGAAGAGACCTGGTGGGAGTCCTGGGCATATATGAGAGGATAATATTAAAAGGATCTAAACAAAATAGAATATGGGGAGTGACTTGGATTCAGCTGATCCTGGATAAGGTCTGCTGGGTTGATTTTGTGAACATGGTTATGAACCTTCAAGTTCCATAATGGGCCGGGATTATCTTGACTCTCCAAGCATTTATTAGCTTCTCAATAAGAACCCCCTCTTCACTGTACCTAATTGAGCCGTAAGTTCAACGTTCATCCTGAACGTCCGAACTCGACAGCCTGTGTCAACCATTTGCTCGTAACTATTTCAGAGGATATATCAGTAATGCAATATCTTCCGATTAAAATATCACCTAGGCTTAATATTCAAAATACTTGTATTATTCACAGCCAGGGATACAAAATAAACATTACAAGACTGTCACATATCCATTTCGAAAGCCTACTTTCTTGAACGCCACACAGATGTTGCTTCAGACACGTGCCCTATGGAGTGAGTGCTCAGGGACTTTTTTTTATTGCTAGTGGGGTGGGACTACGTCCCTTGTACTGCGGCCACTTCTGGCCTATTATACCAGCCCCAGATGATAGGTGAGTGTGATTGTGGAGCAGTTGGTGAAATGAAGATTGGCAGGGGAAACCGAAGTACTCGGAGAAAACCTGCCCCAGCGCCACTTTGTCCACCACAAATCCCACTTGACCAGACCCCGGGATCGAACCCGGGTCGCCGCAGTGGAAAGCCAGCGACTAACCGCTTGCGCTATGCCGCGGCCTCTCAGGGAAGCTTGAAGGTAGTGCTGAGTTTCTGCAGGATCTCCGGCCCAGAACCTATATGAACTAGAACATGAATTACTTTTTTGAAAGTATACCGACGGAATGGTTTCATATGTACAGACTACACATAGCCTCAGCCACCAAATGGGCTAACTGATCAATACAAGATCACTCAACTTTCGTAACACATGTGGGTCTTCTGATTTGGTGGTCCCACTCTGTAGTCTGCCTAATTTATTTTTAAAAAGTCAGCACACCTTAACGAGCAAGTGTCAAGGTCGTGATCACAATACGTAAGTAACCCGTAATTCATCATGCTGCACTTTTATGAAACTAATGAGCTACTGGGGGTAGGACACATTCATCACGACAGACGGATTGCACCATCTTAAGCCTTGAAAGAACTCTCGAATTGAATAGCTTCAAATATATGAAAACAAAATTATTTCTTTCTCTCTGAAGCTCCGTGTTACTTTAAATGTCATTATCAGCTTATCTTTATCGCGTGTGTATTTAGACGTTTGTGATATCGTGTATAATGCGCTTCTTTGCTCTCAACCTAGTCCTACAGAAGTGCATGTACGGTTTCAGTACCTGCACAGTGTTGTGAATTTTATATTGCTGGTGATTTCAATAAGCCTGTACTTTTTTTTTCACTTTACTCTTCAGAGTGCTCTAAAATGGTGGATTTATGATTGTGGAGGTAGTTATTTCATAATGTGTCCTTGGAACTCTGTGATGAAATGTTTACAAAAGATGAGAGCTTGAGTACGTAATGGTAAGGACGGTTAAGTATACTTCCCACACCTCCTGTTGCTAAGGTAAAATACGAAACAACCATATTTACCAATTATATTTAATTAAATACACACATAGTTGTATATTTATATAATATAACTAAATTAAAATTTACAGCGTTGTTTAACTCTTATAGCTCCCGGTATGCCAGCCTACAGAATAATATTTGTACTTCTGAACTTTCGGTTGGCCTTATATTCTAAATTGCATCATATTACATTATAATTTATTTATTTATTTATTTATATGTTTCTGGCAAAATATGCAACTGATTGATGTATGTAAACTACAAAAGAGTCGTACTAATTTAGAAATATACACGTCTGCATACGACTGTAATAAATTGTTTTATTTAGTTTAAAAATAATCGGGACTAGGGAATATAATTTGACACGGGCGAACAATTATATATGTAATATATGATTTTGAAGTATTTCGAGTCGTATTTAAGAAAAAGAAACAAAGAATTTAGGAAATCTGCCCATAAATATAAAAGGTAAAGGTAAATTTGTCCCTGTGCTTTAATGTTATGGGGGAGTGGTCAGCTTCACGCCTCCGGCACTTTTCTCCTGGTACCCGTTGTATAGAAGGCTGGATGGGCCCCAGAGCCGGTCTGGACGCTATGGACAAAAAAATCTCGCCCCTACCGGGAATCGAACCCAGGCCGTCCAGCCGGTAGCCCGTCGCGAAGGAAATGTACCCATAGCGTAACAGTTCTAGGTCGCTCATTTCATTCTGTTTCGTTATCTCGAAAGCCTGGAATAAAATGAGTGTTTTAATTTTTCTCCACAACGTTTGTTCGAAATATTCTTCGCTCCGATAGACATGTAGCGAGTTACGCTCAAGGTGCGCGTATAAATTCATGTAAGTCTTCATATAATGTGTCCGTTATTGTTGTACTGTTTTAACCAAAAGTGGGATGTATCGATAAATCTTAGTACAACTCCCCGATAAAGAATTTCATGAAAATCCGTCCAGTACAGCTGTTCTGTAATTGTTACATGCCGACAAACGAAGAGAAATATACGTAGATAGAGAAGTAAACAGGAAATCAGGTTAACAGACAGCCGTTGCGAAGTGAATGGGTCAATTTTTGCAACTCTTCGTTGCGCACACGTAAAGAACCGCTCATTCCAACTATAGCCTTGTTAGGCTATCTAATCATCGCTCAGTGAACACTTGCAGCAAGGAGCTTAACTTTGTACCATTGTATAGCCCTGCTGTCATACAAAAGTCTTGGCACTTTTAACTAGATATTTGTATTTTACTGATAATGATAAGCTGATACAAGAGACAAAACGCACATATAATGGTGTCAAAATCTGTCTTTTACTTGTAATAACGTAAAATCGCAACCCATATTCGCAGTAAGAAGTTACATGAGCAGGGATGAAAAATCGGTGTAGGCTGCCTGTGCTCTGTGAGGCTAAGATACAGACAGAGAGAGATGGGAAGTGCATACAAGATGATAGACGGAAATCCTGAGAGGAAGAAACCAATTTGTAGACGTATGTGTAGGTGAGAAGATAATCACAAAATATGCGGGGAATTTTTAACCATCTAAGCAATTATTAGCCCCTCATGGACGCAGCTGGAGTTAGCCACATTTATCTTCTGCAGCCGTACCCTGTCACCTGTGAACCGGAGTAAATCAGTACAGTAACCAGATTAGGAGCTAATAGAGCTGGGTTTGATTATCGACAGTAGCACAAATTGTGCTCTTTGCCATCGTCCCTACGTGCCACGTGTTGGATCCACTCATTCTCTTTTTCCTGTGTAAATCGGCGGGTGTTCTCGGAGGGTTGGAGGGACTGAAGCAGCCGGATGCTGACTTCTATATCAGTTTAGTGCTACGGTCTAGAATGTGTGACGATTTTCTTCTACACCTCCTGCAGGCCTAAACCTTCGTCATGTGGTGGTCAGACACGGTCAGTTTACATTTTCAGGTCAAGGCAAGTGTGGGAGATGATTCGCAGAGTCATGGGATAAGACGGTTATTAGAACTGGCACAAAACTGTACACCTGCAGGTCTATTCAACATTCTATATCAGGTTATAAAGATTCATATGCCTTCCGAACACACCATTACCTGCTTGGTCCATTTGTAAGTTACATATGAATGATATTTGCGTTAACCGTCCGTACAGGTATAGTGGTTTGGATTGACTCTGTCTAACAAATCCACCTGAATAGGAACCCCTCACCTGAGAACGGGAGCCGAGCGAGTTCCCGACACATGTTCTCTCTCAGAACGTCTGAAGGTGGATATAGTTCAAAAAGTAAATACGAGTAATACTAAGCCTAAGGCACCATCGTTAGCATTCTCAAGCACTGGACCACACTCATAATTTGCCTACATGCTACTGACTGATTTTCTGTATACATACCACTTATCTGAATTAATTTAGTTTGAACTAGATTAGTCACTGAACAAATGAGCACACCAGTTTATCTTTACTACTGGTGCCTGGATTCAGTTGGCTTCTACAGTATTAGTCACTGAACTGATGATCACACCAGTCTGTCGTTACTACTGGTGCCTGGATTCAGTTGGCTTCTGCAATATTAATTACTGAACAAATGAGCACACCAATTTATCGTTACTACTAGTGCGTAATAAAAAGTTAACATGCTTAAACAGGTGACCTTCGAAGCAAAGGGGGTGCAGTTAATTGGACATGTAGTTCCGGGGGTTTATAAGAAATTAACACAGAGTTTTGATGTAGTCAGTTCTTGGAAAGAATCACATGGACGACGAGAAGATATTGGAGGCTAGATAATAGTTAAATGGATCATACGGAAATCTGTTGTGAGGCTCTGACGTAACTGAACTGGCATAGGACTATATCCATTGACAGATTTCGGTACTGGAAATGGTCACTCTCTGGGATCAAATGCGAGAAACGCGGTCTAACAACAGTCCGTAATGGGAAGAGGCAAATACTTACTCGTAAAATATTCAGAGACCATTTGAAAATCGTTCAGAAACGTGTATCTGTAAATATATATATATTCTTCGTTTATTATATCTTTGTCATAAAGAAATGGTATTTATCTGTGTATCAAAGTTGCCTTGGCCTTCAGTAACAGCACAGAGGCTTTACTAGAACCGGTACTCACTTCTCGGCCACTTTCCCGAGATATGGTTCTCATTGCAGGCCGCGCCATAGCTCAAGCGGTTAGTCGCTGGCTTCCCACCGCGGTGGCCCGGGTTCGACCCCGGGTCTGGTCAGGTGGGATTTGTGGTGGACAAAGTGGCGCTGGGGCAGGTT
>NW_019731604.1:292905-303992 GCF_002891405.2 Cryptotermes secundus
TGGGATTTGTGGTGGACAAAGTGGCGCTGGGTCAGGTTTTCTCCGAGTACTTCAGTTTCCCCTGCCAATCTTCATTCCACCAAATTCTCCATCATCATAATTACCCGGGACAGGCTACAATAGGCCAATCAGTGGCCGCCGTGCCGAGTGGACCCAGTTGGACTCCACCTCCCACTAAGCGAATTATGGTTCTCATGAATTCTGAAAAATAAAATGCGTTAAGCCAGGGTGTGCTACCTCAAAGGTGTTAACTAGACGATTACCATTTCATCAGTAAGTTACTGAAGTTCATTTACTATTATATTATTTCAGAATAAGAAAAAGAATAGACGGGCGAAATATAGAAGTACACTGATCTTGTTTAAGGGGCAGCTGGTACATAGAAAACTATGCAAGAGAGGAATGGTATGAAGGAAGATATGGGTTTGGGGACTGAAAGGGTTTAGGAGAAAAGGCGAACAGGGGATTTTCTCCATATGTAACAAAGAGGAAGCTTGGAGCTCATACACTGAGGTGTGATGGAACAGATTCGGAGGTATCATTCAGCATAGGAGGTTTAGAAGTATCATTGCAGAAATGGGCATAAGGAGGAATACATGATGCAAAAATAAAGAACACTGGCAGGAAATAGAAATATATATGACTAAAAATACTATAAATATAAATCGGAGAGCACAATCAAAAAGCACGTGAGCGAAGAAGAAATTAATGTATGGCTAGCAATTGGTAGTTATAATAACAGAGTACGTACAATAAAGTGTTAATTTAGTGTTTAAAGGTGAGATGTGTAAATAGTAATCAAGTGGGATGCTAGAGGGTCGGACCAGGGAGTCATACTTCATCGCCGTTGTGTGTACAGGAACAGACTCAGTACAGTATTCTCATTCATTCATACGTATTATAGTTACTTTAAATATAATACTTCGATCAAAGATGAAACTTGATCACGTGAAGAGTTCCACCTACCAGCTCCATAGAGCCGGGTCCTTGAGAGGCCACCAATGATTCAGCTACTCAAGGATGTCTGAACATTCTATGGAACCCGAAGGTTCATTACCCTGTTAACAAGAGCCCAACACTGTCCTATATCCTGAACCAAATGAAGTCAGTCCAATCCCATCCAATCCTATTTCTCTTAAGATCTGTTTCAGTATTATCCTCCCACCTACGTCTAGGTCTTCCTAGTGGCCTCTTCCCTTCTGGTTTCCCATGGGTGCTACATTCCCTGTCCATCTCGTTCATCATGACTTGATTATTCTGGCGAGTGGTAATAGTTATAAAGTTCCTCATGATTAAGTTTTCTCCAACCTCCTATTGTTTCGTCCCTCTAGGGTCTATATGTACTCCATAGCACCCTTTTCTCAAACAAACTCAGTGTGTGTTGTTCCCTTGATGTTAGAGACCCGGTTTCACTCCCATACGACCCTACAGCCAATATTATAGTTCTGTATATTCTGATTTTTACTTTTCTAGAAAGTAGACAGAACAAAAGGTTCTGAATTGAACGGCAGTAAGCATTACCAAAATTTAATCTGCTCTCACTTTCCTCGTGAATCAGATTTTGATTTCGTATTCTCATTCCCCCAAGAGATGAAGTGACAGGCAGTTGGAGAAAACTGCATATTGAGGAGCTTCATAACGTGTATTCTTCTCCAAGTATAATTAGAATGAACAAGTCAAGGAGGATGAGGTGGGCAGGTCATGTAGCACGAATGGGGGAGACGAGGAATGCGTATAGGATATTGGTGGGAAAGCCAGAAGGAAAGAGACCACAGGGAAAAACAAGGCGTAGGTGGGTGGACAGTATTAGAATGGGTATTAGAGAGATAGGATGGGATGGTATGCATTGGATAGATCTGGCTCAGGATAGGGACCAGTGGAGGGCTCTTGTGAACACGGTGATGAACCTTCGGGTTCCATAAAATGCTGGGAAATTCTTGAGTAGCTGCAGAATTTATGGCTCCTCCAGAAGGGCTCAGCTCCATGAGTAAGTAAGTAAGTAAGTAATTCTCATTCCCAAATAGGGTAACATTGCTACATTTTCAAACGAGGGACACGCGGTAGCGTAGTTGGTTGAGACACTATGCTGCAAGCCGGAAGGTGGGGGATTCGAATCCCTATGAGGTAGATTTTTTCAGTTGACCTAATCCTTCCAGCCGCACTATGACCCTGGGGTCGACTCAGCCTCTAACAGAAATGAGGGCCACGAATCTTCCTGAGGGGTAAAAGGCGGCCGGCGCGTAAGGATGACAATCTTACCGCCATCTGTGAACCGATTGTCTAGATAATGTGAGTCCCTCAACGTCTCACAACCCTATGGGTCTTCACGGCCTGGTACAGGTATAGCTTTACCTTTACATTTTCAAATGATGATTTTGCTCTGCTTTCTGGTGGCGAGACATCAGTGTGTACTTAGTTATATCATCAACATAGACCAGCAGCTGATATATCCCATTCAAACTTTGTTCCATCTGTTATGCCAAACTCAATGAGAACACTGTACCATACTGCCCTCCAGGCAGTCTTGAAATCAATGAATGTCCGATATACTGTCTCGTTTTAGTCCCATTTCTTCTCCAGCCCCCTGAAAAGTTTTTTTGTGTGTTTTCCAGGGGTGCATCATGAACACTGCCAAAGGTACGAAACGAGAGAATGGTATTGAATCGGAAAGCATTCAGTCCAACAGAATTCGTCCCATCAAAATAACTGCTGTGGGCGACGGAATGGTGGGAAAGACGTGTCTCCTAATCACCTACGTTTCAAAACGCTTTCCTACAGAATATGTTCCTACAGTGTAAGTATTTCGCTTACAGTATTATGCTCACTGCATATATGTATATGCAGACACACGGGGGCAATTGAGCGCGCCGTGCCACTTAGTGAGCGCAAACCCTGACTCTTACCTCAGTTCCCGCGTGTGAGGAAGAGGAAGTCTAACCATCGATATATCCAGGATGAATGATGAGTGTACAAGTTTATTGTTTTCCTTTTTTATTCCCTCATTCTTCCGTCTCTCTATCTTTTATACAATTAAAATAAGTTTAATGTACGTTTTGCTCGTATTTTACACTATATATGCATACGTTGTAAGGTATGTAAAAAGCACGTGCTTTATGGGCAACTGAAAGGAATTTTGGGTAACCCCCGCGTTAAGATGCGCTGCTCCACTGCACAGTAGGGGCTGGAGATGCCGCCATCTTCTTATCAGTTTGCAATCCGATTACGTCCCCGCAAGTTTTAATATGAGTATAAATTTTTAGTAACGTTCTAAAGATTGAAATATGGTGATGGGTCCGTATACATAGTTCTTCATTGTGAATATGCTTTCGTAAGAAAAAGGTTAAGGTGCCTGAAATTATTTTCCCAGGGGGAAAGGCCAGTATTGTCGGAGGTGTACATATACGTACGTGTGTCCTATTGCGAACGGTTTCCGGGATAGAGCTATTTCACTCTACAGTTCCAAAATTCTTGATAAAAAAGAGATATTACGTACTGTTTCTAATACCGGTATTTATTGTTCAAGTGACAAAGTTGATACAGTTTACTTAGTATAACACAGTTTCGAAAATTCCACTGTCAGCAACTTTGCAATTCATGTGGGGATATGGTGTGTTGCTCGTGTATACAGTGAACAACAGTCCGCTGTATAATGAAATAGCTCTCTCTCTCAGAAACTGTTCGGAATAGGACACATGGTGAAATAAACTTATTTTTTTTGCTCAGAATGACCGATACTGTGACCTCCCAGAATATTGACCTTCCCTCCTGGGACACTCAGTATATATAACATCTTTTAAAACATTTTAACACATTAACACCTGTAAGCTTTAACATTGATGTGCTGAATAACTTTCGTTTTTACTGTAATTGTAAATGTAATTAATTAACTCCATGGGGTAGAATCTGTGAACAATTGGCCTTTATAACTGTAAAGCACTCCCTCACCTGTTGAGCGCATTCTGATGATGGTAAAGTAAAGCTATCCCTGTAACAGGCCGTGAAGGCCCATATGATTGTGAGACGTTGAGAATCCCACATTAGCTAGACAATCGGCTCAAAAATGACGGTAAGGTTGTCAGTATTACGCGCCGGCCGCACTTTACTCCCCAGGAAAAATATTTAATTAATTCCTGGTACTCATTTCTGTTAGAGGCTGAGTCGACTCCCGGGCCATAGTGCGGCTGGAAGGATTAGGTCAATTGAAAAAATCCAATGACCTCATCGGGACTTGAAGACTTTTATGTAATTAAATCAAATTGGTCGCATTCCATGGTGGTGTTCACTTAATGGGCTCAGAGTCAGTCATCCACAACATGCATCTGAGTGTTTGGATGCTTACAAATTCTCACGTTAGTGACAATGAAAAGTACCATCTTCTGGGATGTGAGGCCATCTCGTCTTGAAATATATTTACTGGAGAATCATTTACACGTTCTTATTACATATAAAAATACTCTGTTTTCACAGGTTCGACAATTACGCTGACAACATTACAGTAGATGGTCAAGACTTCAACATGACGCTTTGGGATACAGCAGGACAGGAGGATTACGAACGATTAAGACCACTGTCATACCCAAATGTAAGTGTCAATATAGGTTTTGTCTCTTAAGCCACTCGACCTTTAAAGCAGGGACTTCAATTTCTGCACACATAGTAGGCTAAGCTTGCAGCAACAGGTAATATGAAACACGAAGAAACTACCACACAAGCATTCATACACCATGTAAAAAGGTAAAGCTATCCCTGTAACAGGCCGTGAAGACCCGTAGGGTTGTGAGACGTCGAGGCTCCTACATTTTGTCTAGACAGTCGGCTCACAGATGGCGGTAAGGTTTTTAGCCTTACGCGCCGGCGCCTTTTACCCCCCAGGAAGATTCTTGGTACTCATTTCTGTTAGAGGCCGTGTCGACCCCAGAGCCATAGTGCGGCTGGCAGGATTTAGGTAAATTGAAAAAAAAAACACCTCATCATTCATACACCATATAAAATGCAAAATTGCGCTGGTAGAATTGATGATGTATAGTACACTGCATGTGGCCATTTTGCCGGTCACGGTAGCCGAGCGGTCTAAGGCATGCACTGTCTTCGCTCGCTCGGAAACCGAGATCGTGGGTTCGAATCCCACTCAGGGCATGGATGTTTGTGTGCGTTTTTCTGTGTTTGTCTACAGGTAGAGGCCTTGCGACGAGCTGATGACTCGCCCAAGGAGTCCTACCGTATGTGTAAGATCTAGTAAACCGAAGTCAAACGGAGAGGTTCATGGAGGTAGGCCTAGGCCCAAATTGGGGCTGTAGCGCCATAGGAAAAAATGTGGCCATTTTAGATTTACTTGTTCAAGCACTCATTTAAGATCAATTTTTTTTAACCAGTATGCACGGAAATTTCGAAATTAAGGAGTGTGTGACAGTAGAGCTTGTTTCAGCAAATTAGAAATGCATACATCTCCAAGTCTCTGACATTAAATGAAAAACTGCGTAAATTCTTTTTCGTATAAAACTATTGATATACCTGTAATACTAGAAGAAAATTTCGAAGACAAATGCCACTGGTACACAGATTTTAACATCTTGCATCATATTCTGGAAAATATGTACTTTTTTTTTTCTATTATGTTCCACCACACATGAGCACTTTTGATATTCCTCATTAAGTTACATTTCTGTTCCAGTTTTGAGTTATTTTTCCCCTGTTACATTTCTGGCAAGCTATGTCGAATGTTTCTTCCTATTTGTCGGCGAAAGTAATTTCTAGACTACAGATTAGAATGTGTTAAACTGATTATAAAATTTGGAGTACCACTTTATGGCGGAAGGTTAATCTGAATATTTCATAAGAATCGTGCTATCACAGTTATAAATAAACTTACTCTCCCGACTGGTTTAGAATCAAATTACAATATTTTGGAAACTGGTAACGCATTCACTAGTTTCATACAACGTTTCACAGTCAAAATGAAACAGTTTGTGTGAATTTCTGTCAGAATGAGGCCGGTTTAGTTCTGTTGCATGTCCCGTGTTCAGTAAGCATAAGCTCATATGAATCCCTGAAAACATTTTATCCCCGTGTTATATTAACTACTGGTAATTAGACAACCAAAATTCATTATACTGTGTTACTGGTTGATTCTTAAGTTACTTGGCCACGCTGCTTCGAACGCATAAGTTCCGGCTGATGAATTGGGATAGTCTTAAATAGCGAGTGAGCAATAGTTTGGAACGAGACTGACGTTTATTTCAAGGCACTGTTCCAGCATTCGACTGAAGTGTCTGATAAGGAAACCCGGGAAAGGGGTGTCATGGCAGCTTATAACCCGCCTCAAATTCAAACCATTTACCTCCGAAATACATGTATAGAGAATTAGAGCCTGCTTGGTTATGTTTGTAATCTAACGTTAGATGGCATCACTTCTTCTGGGTAAGTATGCGATTTTATTGTTTTATACGCTAGTTATGCTTAATATAATAAATATAACTCACATTTCCGTTGCGTTGAAAGACTTCAGTTTGTGCGGATATAATGACACAGAAATTCAAATCGGCTAGCTCCGAAATACATGTGTAGAGAATTAGAGCCTGCTTGGTTATGTTTGTAATCTAAAGTTAGATGGCATTACTTCTTCTGGGTAAGTATGTGATTTTATTATTTTATACGCTAGTTATGCTTAATATAATAAATGTAACTCACATTTCCCCGTTGCGTTGAAAGAATTCAGTTTGTGCGGAGAAATAAAAATTGACTTGCAAAACTCGAAGTCCATAGAACGATCTTCTTTTGTTATTTTTCTCCGTCTTTTTCTATTGGTACTGTTGGACACACAGTATTCCCTTCCACGTCAGCCGGGATAGCGTAGTCCGGCGTAGTCTGTATGGTCGGTATAGCGAAAGGCTACGGGCTGGACGATCGAGAGATGGGAGTTCGAGTCCAGGTAGGGTCAAGAATTTTCCCTTCTCCATGTCGTTAAGACCGGCTCTGGGGTTCACACCACCTCCTGTCCAATGGGTACGGGGGTAAAGCGGCAGGGGCGTGAAACTGACCACCTACAACTAGTGCCGAAGTCAACGAAACATGGATCTGTACGTCCACTCCCCCATACGCCTTCGTGGCGTAGTGTCTAATTAGTTAAGCACAAGGAAAACTTTACCTATAACTTTTACCTATTTCCTTCTGTATTGATTATATTGTTAAAACGTAAAATATGAGTGGAATATAGTGAAATAAATATCCACACGAATAATTGATGTTGCATGCGCCTAAGTCTGTAATAGTAAAACTTCTAAACATTACTGTAATATATATATATCACTTGTTTGTCACTGCCTTTCCAGCCCAAATTTTGGCCCAGAGTGGAATCCAAAAATTTAATTGTTTCAGACGGATTGTTTTCTTTTGTGCTACTCCATATCCAGTAGAACTTCATACGAAAATGTGGTGTCCAAATGGTGCCCAGAACTGAAACATCATATGCCACATGTCCCGATTGTATTAGTTGGTGAGTAGAACAGTTCTGCAAGTATAATATCTTCTTGTGTAAATTTGCATCATATTTAACTACCTTTATGTTGCTGCAGGTAACCGTTTTAAAAAATTGTAGGAAGTAACTTTAATTCTTCAAAATATGTGTTGTGTTCTGGGAATAAGTAATTATGGAATGAAGAAAATTCGAATATGATGATATATTTTGTATGACAAATGATATAGGAACAGAGAGAACTTAAGGAGGTCAGTAACTCCTTTTCATGTGTAAATGGATCAAGAGGATGATTGTCGGACTGCAATGGACCCAGTGCTTCTTATTTAATCTATCCATTGACGGAAACGTAGTAAACAATTTTTACCATTTTTCTTATTTTGTACAAATTTTTTAAAACATAAATATACCCATTACTTTGTATGGAGGTCTGTGCAAGTTGAAATTATTTAGCTTTGGTAATGGAAATTGCATTTGGTTGGGCTTTGATATCACTGCTTGGCTTCAAAATATGTCCCCTTTTGCACATCCTGCCTAGAGAATATTAATATATAATATTTTCAACACTAAGGAAGCAGTATGCTTGTAAAGTGTCTGTCATCATGCGCATTTCACCATGGATGACTCTTTGATATCATTTGAACAGTGACATTAGGTTAAATCAAGTTTTCTTATTTGAAATGCAGCTCCTATTATATCTATGTAGAATGACAACTGTTTTTAAAATTAAATAGCTCTTATCAGATTATTTGGGACTGAGGCAGGGGTAGTCAAATTGACATTACTTACCCACTAGCCACCAGACAGGTAAAAAAAAAATGCTTTGTTATTTTGGAAACCCCTTTTCGATTTGGACTATATATATGGGGCGTGGAATATGGGTTTGCAGCTTCAGTTGCAACAGCAACTGCAAAAATCAACACTTCCCACAAACAAGTGTTTTATGCTGTTTATCAGAATTTATATAAGCATTGAAGATTATTTGTAAATGTTAGTAATTTTATTGTTTTGAACTTACTGCTTCTCCTGATCTTGTAATGAAAACCTGCGTGTAACCTTGTTATTGTCTTCATTATGGCCACTGCTACCACCTCCTTTGTTGTTTGGAAAGTTTTAGGTTGGGCAGCTTATGAAACATACATTTCATACTTCAGGTTATTGGCATCAGGATGCATTTAACAAGTTTTCAGAATTTTGACAAACTTCATATTTTTGAAGAGAGTCGTCTTCTGGGTTTANACGGTGCCTAAACCCAGAAGACGACTCTCTTCATTGTCATCGCCGTGAAAACCTCAAAACTTCATATTTTTATTTCAAATCATAGCAAGGACTGAGTTTGTCAAATTCTATGTTATGCAGTAAGCATTTCCATTCTTGTTGTAGTTGTTGTTGCATAATTTGTTTTTGTTTCTGAAAAATGTAGTATTATAGTATTTTTTAGCAAACCAAAGAATTTTTTATATGATTTAATTAATGTGTTATAAATTATCAGGCACAAAGATAGATCTACGAGAGGAAGACCCGGAATGTATTTCATTTGCTGAAGGAAAGAAATTGAAACAGAAGATACGTGCAGCAAGATATGTTGAGTGCTCAGCCATCAAAGGTGAGGGTCTTCAGGACGTTTTCACTGAAGCGATCAGAGCAGTGATGAAGAAGCCACCAACTGTAAGAAGAACATGCAGTTTTTTCTAGTCTATCATATGAATGAACTGAACACTCAGTATTGTTTTAACAGAGCTGAGTACTAGCAGTACTGAATTCAGAACAAGTTGCAAGTCTGTAATAAAAGAATGACAAGAAAACTGAAAATTACATACACTATAAGGTCAGAAGTGGTTGCCACCCTTGTGTATGATGTAACTAAGCTAGACACTTGTCCCAATTGTTTTAGCATTGAGGTATATTTCACAAGTAAAGTCCAACATGAAGAAAGTAAAAGTGTCACCTATATCTTCTTATATTGAAAATCTGCCTATTACAAGCATTTTTTGCTATTATCCTTGAACAATAAAAATGTCACTATTAATAAAATATTCTTCTAGTGTGGCAGAAAAGCAGATTAAGAGAGTAATAGTCCTAGTAGAAGCTGCCATATGATAATTTCAGTTTTATGCATGCAAACTAAAGGCCACAAAGTTCCCCCCCCCCTACACCAAAATGTGCCAATGAATACATTATCATCTTAGAATTAAAGACCTGAAAACTGTATTAATTATTTAATATGGTTACTATTTTAAACTACTCTGATATGAATAACAGATTGTTTGTACAGTAATTTTTTATATTGTTTGGAGTTAATATACATGATACATGCCACCTGCATTAAGAGTTTGTGTCATAAATATGATTCTTCAAAGTAATTCACATATTGATTACTGCTGATGCATAAAAAGTCTTGATAATGAACTGAAACTGTAAACATATTAAAAATCATTTATATGTAAAGTTGTACTGTGTAGTTATTTTACACATCCTTCTGTTTCTTATTCTGAAACATCTAATTTCCACTTATATAAATCCTATGGGAACATTTTACTCATTTAACAACACTTTTAAAAATAGAGGGATTTACCATAATGTGTCATTTCCCCTGCATTGATACGAGTATGTAGGTAGAATCAGTTATTGAGCGGATAGTCAGATTGTAGGTGGACCATGGTGTAAGAAGTTTTGTGGCATTTTAAGTTGTATGTTAAATGCTATGTGAAATGCTGCAAATATCTGTTTCAGTTATATTTAATGCCATGTTGTTATTGAGTATGGGGGAGATTGATTATAATTCCATTTTCTAAATCTTTGTTTGACTGTCTGGTTTCATTGAACAAAATATGTTATTACTAGCATGCCTATGCAGAAAAATTTATACAGAATTTGAGGTGGTTGCTTACTTTTAATGTCTGTTGGACACATATTTTTCATGACCTTCAGATCATGTTACTATGCTTAATATGTAAATATGTGGAGGGTATGTACTCACTGTGGTCATGACCCTAACGATTTTTTATGGGACAGATCTTTTTGGACCTCTGTGCATGATTTTTTAGACAGAAAGAAAATTAATTTTTACCACGGTTTTTTTGTCCAAGAGAAACAACTGTTGTATGTACTCGTACTGTCTTTCTGTGTGACATGCCATTTGGCAAATATGAGATGGATGCATGGACAGTTGGCTGTTAGGCTAATATAGTATATGCAGTAAACTCCACAGTACCCAGCATGTATAGAGAATGGAGTATGCCATTTGCACGAGAAATCTCTTACAGAAACAAGGTACAAAGTCAAAACAGCACGTTTTCACTTTCCTTCTTGCATTGGAATCTTCCTGAGTGGAACAGAAGTTTCTTGGGTGATGTGATCACATATTCACGTAGCCTCTACTATGTTGATACCTACATGATGGAGACCGAAGTGTAGCAGTGCCAAAGACAGCTTGGAGACCTACTGTTTGGCAGGTGAACGTCTATACGATGGGGTACCCAAAAGAAACTGAACTAATTTTTTTGTGGGCAGAGCTTTTGTAGTACCACGTTTTGCCGCTATGAGCACATAGAGCTAACATTCCTGAGTCGATAAGCCGACTACCGTTGCTTCAGAAGGTAAGGACTAGTTTCGG
>NW_019731604.1:304373-309382 GCF_002891405.2 Cryptotermes secundus
GTGAAGGAAAAAACGACGGAGGCGCTGTCAAGCATCTCAAAAGATGAATTTAGACAATGTTTTGAAAAATGGAATAAAAGACTAGACAAGTGTATTAGTGTAAGTGGAGAGTACTTTGAAGGGGATTGAAGGTTTGTGCTTAAAATTTGAATAAATAAGTTCAAAAAAAATAAGTTAGGTTTCTTTTGGGTACCCCCTCGTATGTTTCAGATTTTAATATAACTGATTTGCCTTCAAACAACAAGACCATGAAAAGGGTAGACGGTAGAAGATGCAGGACACATACATGCATACAACCATACATACAGTATGTACATATATACATATGTAAGGAGTGGGCCTAAATGCGGGCCCTTGCACCTTGACCTTTATTGATCTGTTGTGATGCAGGAGACACTAAAGATCATTCCACTAGTATTATAAAGTATATGTAAGGTAAAAGAAGAAAACTTCAGAGATGTAACTATGATCTGGAGTAAGAATAGAAGGGACCCACTTGAATACTGATGTTCTTATGTTAAAGCATGTATAACAATGTTAGTAGAACTAAGTTTATTATTTTTTTACACCAGCTCTATGATTATTTTACTTTCCGGTTACCCTTCTACTTCTTACCAAGCCTTGGTGAACAGTATGATACAATCCAGTGTGGTGTACAGCTGGAGGTAAGAAGAATAGTGTCTTTGTACAACATTCAGATCTATAGATTTACTATTACAAAAATCAAGACGAATTCCCCCATGTTTAAATTAAATATTTTTTAGCGTAGTTGTTTGAGGCACTATGCTACAAGCTGGAAGGTCACGGGTTCAAGTCCTGATGAGGTCATTGGCTTTTTTTTTCAATTGACCTAGTCCTTCCAGCCGCACTGTGGCCCTGGGGTCGTCTCAGCCTCTAACAGAAATGAGTACCATGAATATCCCTGGGGGTAAGGATGGCTGGCGCATAATGCTGACAAATTTTCCACCATCTATGAGCTGATTGTCTAGAAAATGTGTGAACCTCAACATCTCACAACCCTATGGGCCTCCACGGTCTGTTAGAGGGATACCTTTACTTTACACTGCTTTTCTCTAGAAATAATGAAAACTGCAGCCCATGTTTTAAGGGCTTGTAAAGAAACTCTATATTATGGAAACCAAATTCTGTATTTCTTATTACGGATAAGCCTTACAGCTCTCACAATTTGGTGAAAATATTTATCATGAATTAGGGTCTAAATTTCTGATTTATTATATATTTGCATTAAATGCTTGTCATTGTTTAAATACAATTTGTTATTAACATTAGTATACACTTTTTAACTTCACTGACAAGCGGCAGTCACTCAGTCAGTATAGTTCGCTTGCGGACTAACCACGGAGTTTATACACTTTCTGCTGAACTATCTTTCCCTAGCTTCCATGTCCACAATAAAAGTCTCTTTGATATCTGTCATTTACTGGAATGGGAGTGAAGTGGAGGTAAATGAGTATATATCATTTATTTATGGGTATGTCAACTCACTCAACACAGTGTACAGCATCAATGATATATTTCTGTCAGCTACATGTTTCAAACATAAAGTTCATTGTCAGGCATTTTGTACATTCATTATCAGTTTTCTGCTAAATCCATACATTGGCCAGTGTTTACCCCCCCCCCCAGTAGCCTGGGGTTGAGGGTATGATAAAGAAAAAAATGGGGCATAGGGTGTTTGTTGTAAAAAATATAATAAAATGAAAGGTAATATAAATTGTAAATTAAGAGTTTACCACTGATTGAAGTTGTGTGTGTTGAATGATGTGTTCGGTATAAAATCCATACACTAATACCACATGCATTGCTTGCTTGTCGTGAATTTGGTACTGTACTTATATATATGCACAGCTATGATTGTTCCATATTTCAATGAAGGGTTATATTTTGTTGCTGTATTGTTGTTTGTTCTTGTCATCATATAATTAATTTTGGTTGAAAAGAACAAATACTACTGAAGTTCAGATTCATGCTTCGCAGGTACTTGCTGTATGATTGAAAAGACTCTTAGCACACAAATCTTGTAAGTTTAATGTTTAATTTCAAGTATATGTTGTGAGCTGCAGCTTTCCATTCACTCATTCATCACTAATCTTCGAAAGAGCCCACACAAGAGAAAAGTGTTATGATGTAACAGTTACCATGACTTCTATGTAATCAGGTAATGAATTTATTGCACTCTCTGACAGTTTTTAAATCTAAATGTTGTGTATGGCAATAAAAATGGTGGACTCTAATCCATGCTGGTGCTTCATTAAAATTTGTTACCTCTTATTTTAATCTAATTTTAGTTCATGGTTCATTTTTGGATTATTAGTAACGCTTTCTCAACTCAAATGTTATGGTGATTACGAATGGTAGACTACAGCTACTTACAAATACGTTCCATTGTCTTTCATTGCCTACTCCAGCATTTGCCTGAAGGAAATGAGGAAAGCCACAAAAAAGTTTGAATCGTTTGTCTCTGGGCATGGATTTGAACATGAACACACATGGTATACTTCAGACTTGTGAAATAGGTACCTATGCAAATGTACTATCCTCCTCTGTTAATATGTCAGTTTACTGGGTGTACTGGGCTAGTTGGATGGGAGATGTAGTGTAATTCATGGAAAGAAATTATGAGAGCAAAATTTGCCATGGATATGAGATTTATTGCACGACTCAATTTACCCACTTCTGTGGCCTTATTTTAACTGAAAGTCAAAGCCATATTTTTAAAAATCAGCTTTATCTATTTTTGATATGTGAGAAGTATCAAATCTATAGTGTACAAAATGCTTGTTTTACCATGGCATATGGAGATTATAAAGTCTGTATTTAATGCAGGTGTTTCTAAAAAAATCATGTAAAATGGTGTGTATGAATGAAAATAATATAATTTTCTGTTTTTCTGTCATCTGGCATATATCAACAGTCATGAAATTTGACTGAATGAAAGCAAAAATAGTTACCTAAAGAAATGCATATGTTAAGTACCTGTGAGTTTCTTGTAGTAATTTTTAGGTGCCATCAAATCTTAAAAATTTGCTGTGTGTAAGGTGTTTTGGTTATGTGAATTATAGTGGTATAACAGTGGATTAGACAACTTGTACAATGATTTGATACTGTCCAGTGTGACTCAAATGTATATTTATGTGATGCCTTTACATGTTTTGGTCAGCAAACAAACATCCTCAAAAGGCATAACACATTGTGGATACTACTATGATATTGGTCATAGTACATCAAATTGAGTTAAAGTTTTATATAAAGATTTTAATTAAGACAAATTGTTGTTGAGTTAAAAATTGTTAAAATCCTTAATATTTAAACTCATAAACCGCTAAGGTTTGTGTCTTTGTGCCTCTTCTATCAGCGGGAGATTGGGGTCTGGGTCATGTTTTCCCCAATTTTTTTATTAAATTGGTTAGCAATCTGTATGTTGTTAGGCTGTTACTCTTTTCATTGTGTGTTATTAAGAATGTTAACAATTCTGTTGTCTGTCACCGGGGAAACGCTGCTTCATTGATTCTGAAATTCCTACGCAACGACCCATTGTTATTGTATTGTCTCTGTGGGAACGCTCTGTGTATTCATCGTAACCATGGAGATTCGATGTTCTCGATACAACAGCTCACTGTTGGGATTACAGTGCCGCTATTGTTACTTCTTAGGCAACGGTCTGTTCTAGCGTTTCCATAGGCGTGACTCTTCTGGCTTCCAAACACGTTACATTGCTCCCTTCTAAAGGTTGTTCGTCCCCGAACAGCCTAAAGAGAAAGATCTTTCATGGAACGAATTCTGACATCTTTACAGGCAAACAGGGCTCATATGGCTGCGTGAAAGCTATACTAAAACAATAAGTGATGAAACACTATCCTTTGTTTCCACATCCACTTCTGCTTCTATAAATTATATCAGTACTTTTTATACAACATAAATCTAAGGACAACAAGTTTTTTTCATATACGGCAAAATAATTCTTAGTGGCTTGAAATATCACACCTCTAATGTTCTGTTTCATGCACAATAAAAGTCTTACTATTGCCTGCCATACTGTCCTCCATGGGCAGAAGATAAATGATACGCATGTCACATATTCTCATAGGAGATATTCATGTAATTCTGGCACTGGGCATAGCAAATGGTTTTCATTTTCCTTCATATTCTTTACATTAATATTAGAGAGACTGCATATCCTCCATGCAGAAATGCAAGTGAGAAATTAGTTCTATTGTATTCACATAAAAGACAAAAGACAAATTATGAAAATGTGTAACAAACTCAATGTTGCGCTGTCCCTCTTGGCAAGCTGACAATAATGAAAGCTCATCAAAGATATACCCCTCTTATGAAACCGATGATTTATTACACTGTGAGCAAAGCCCGTCCCTGTTTAGGACGAGATTAATCCAGTCCACATGATAAGCCCTACTTCTTTACGGTCACTCACTCACTCACAGAGCTGAGCCCTTCTTGAGAAGCTGCCAATTCTGCAGCTACTGAAGAATTTCCCAGCATTTTATGGAACCCGAAGGTTCATCATCATGTTCACAAGAGCCCTCCACTGGTCCCTATCCTGAGCCAGATCTATCCAATCTATACCATCCCATCCTATCTCTCTAAGATCCATTCTAATATTGTCCACCCATCTACGCCTTGGTCTTCCCTTCTGGCTTTCCCACCAATATCCTATACGCATTCCTTGTCTCCCCCATTCGTGCTACATGACCTGCCCACATCATCCTCCTTGACTTTATCATTCTAATTATACTTGGAGAAGAGTATAAGTTATGAAGCTCCTCATTATGCAGTTTTCTCCAACCTCCTATCACTTCATCTCTCTTTGGTCCAAATATTCTCAGCACATCCAACATTACAACACCCGCAACCAAACAGGGAACACACAACACGAGACACAATATACCCTGAGAATAAGAGGAATGACTCCCATAGTGGTGAAACTATGCGTGGTGTTAGAATTGGGACAGATAAGATAAATAATCTTA
>NW_019731604.1:309494-311645 GCF_002891405.2 Cryptotermes secundus
ATTTATCTGGAGAAAGTTTCCCACCAGTGCCTGTAAAATATGAGCATTTCATTTACATCGACTATTAATTCTAGCTATACGTGTGAACCAGTGATTTTTCTGGAGGGAGCAGTAAAAAGTGCTGGTGGTATAATAGCATGCTTTCTTACCGACAGGGTAGGTGGTATGATAGAATACCTTCTTACCGACCGAGCTCTCGGCACTGACGACAGGCATTTTTTATTTCAAAAGATCTGCCTCCGGGCACCGTGGCAGCAGTGATGCTTCATGACGTCACGGCGGTTATGTTGCCCGCGAACCCGCGAAGCCCGCGAATAGCATTGAGTTGCATCACCCTGGCGACCCTGGCCCCCCTCGTGCCCCTCGAAGTGATCTAAGTCGGTGTGTACGAAGGTTTTCTCATCAAAGCGAGCACGCCAGTATTCTGGATTCTCCTCGCACCGGCAGAAGAGAATCCCGAATATTAGCGTGCCCACCGACTAACTGTACTGCGATCAACAGAATCATCTCCATACACATTTTTCAATTTCTCGTGAATGTTTCCCGCTTTCTCATTCTCACAACACAAGAACGTCGCATAAGTGTGAGCCAATCAGAGGAACAGGCTTTGGGCGTTGGCTCAGGAGTTGGCTCAGTAATATACGATAATAGTGCGTACGCCGTTGAGGTATGTCGTGCAATTAATTAGACTAATTAGTAAGTAGGGATTTTGAATTGATGCTGTGAAACGAGAGTCGACATTTACGCACGAATTCACAAATGTGTGTTATTTTTGTATATGGATTATGCTTACTGCACCCAGTGAAATTAGAAGCAAACATGAAGTCAGAAAGTGTTACTACGATACTTCATCCAAATCGTATTTCTGTATTTTAAACATCTTTTGGTGTAGCATTCTTATGACCGTAGAATCTCAAGAAAGTGAGCGTGTACAGTGATTGTGTTATAATTTTTGTATTGTTTCTTGCAGGATAAATGGGAAGGAAGCATAAGTGTTTTGCGCCAGGGTGCATGTCTACCAGTGAGGAAACTGGAATTAAATTCTTCTATTTTCCCAGGGATTCAGCACGGTATGAGCCAGATCTCAAATATTATTATAAAACATACTGTAAAATTTTGGCCAGTGTTAATAAAGGAGCTAAAAATCTTCATTAAATTAATTTCTAATTCTAGTAACAAAATGAAAACCACCTGGAGCATTATAAAATCAGACACAGGTAGTAAGATTAATAATGCAGGTGTACAGTTTTTAAACATTGATGGGAAGTTAACTGATAATCATGATGTGATTACAGATTCTTTTGATAATTATTTTTGAACAATAGCTGGACAGCATCAATACCAATAATGTCTTTGGCATTTTCTGTGATTTGAAGAAAACTTTTGACTGTGTCAATATCTGTCTGTCTATCTCTCTGTCAAAGTAAAATTTTATGGAATAGTTGGTAAGGCCAATGCAGTGATAAAATCCTATGTGAAAGATAGGTACCAAAGGGTAAGTCTATTTTACTCATTGGAGGAATAATTTAACTTCAGTATTAATTAATGATCTTGGTCTGTTATATGCTGGATGCCTAGTAGTATACTTTTATGTTTCATTTTTGTAGTCTTGTGTCATTAGTGTGTTGCATTCTTTCACATATATTTTATAACTGTGTTAATGATTTACTCACTGTGATTTTTGTCTTTGATAATATGTGTAATTGTTATGGATTAAGTATAATTAATTTTTTTATTTATATAATTGATGGGACTTGTCCTGTTGTCTTTGACTATTACTATATCCACTATTCTTCCAGCCGTGTAAGGATTAATGGAAAGTAAATCAATGAATGAATGTCTGTTTTAGTGCATGATGTAATGTAGCACCTACACCAAGTTTGTAATGTTTACCGATGAATTATTTCAAGGATTTGAGACAATATGTAATACTCTTACAGGGCTATGATATGGGCAGGAAGAGTTGGGTTATCCTGTAGTACTGATTCTGCTACAATGCTGTACCATAAAGTTTTGTGCAGCAAACATTTCTCTGAAAGTGATTTCACTACAGAATATTAGAACTTCACTGGGTCAGAGTTCATTCTGGCCTTTATCTTCAGCATATTATATTTCAACCGAGAATTGTGTGGGAAATTGTTTTCTGACACA
>NW_019731604.1:311680-314070 GCF_002891405.2 Cryptotermes secundus
CATGGGTCTTGTTTATGTGTAGGTAGGAATGGAGAGGCATTACTTTATAATTGATTTGCAAGTTCAGGTTATCCACCTCAGTGTGAAACTGTGAGAAGCAGAATCAGTATCAGGATTGAATGTGGGTAGGACTATTTATATAATTTCTTTACCTGCTTCATTTTCGTTAGATTATTATTCACGTTTGTTGTTATAGGTGTATTCTTTATCTTACTTTTGCCGTGCTTTGTGCGTTCAAGTTCTAAGGTCTCCGATTTTTTTTCTCACACAATAATCATAACAAATAATTTGAAACTTCTGTCGCTTTTCAACATAATCTTCCTGCAGCTGTACACATTTTTCACAATGTCAATGCCATGATTCCATGGCCGCTGCGAACGCTTCTGTAGGAGTCTGTTTTGACCACTGGAAAATCGCTGATGCAGTAGCGGCACAACTGGTGAATGTGCGACCATGGAGAGTGACTTTCATCGTTGGGAAAAGCCAAAAATCACTAGGAGCCAGGTCAGATGAGTAGGGAGCATGAGAAACCACTTCAAGGTTGTTTTCACGAAAAAACTGCTGCGTCGCATACACCCGATGCGCTGGTGCATTGTCCTGGTGAAAGAACACACGTGCAGCCTTTTCCAGCTGTTTTTCTCACAGTGCTGGAAGGAGCTTGTTCTTCAAACATCTTAGTAGGATGCACCTGTCACCGTAGTGCCCTTTGGAATGCAGTGAGTAAGAATTACGCTATCGCTGTCCCAAAACATGGCCACCATTTTTTCAGCATTGGCACTTACCCGAAATTTTTTGGTGCCGTTGAGTCTGTGTGCTTCCATTGAGCTGACTGGCTCTTCGTTTCAGGATTGAAAAATGGCATCCATGTCTCATCCATTGTCACAATTGATGAAAAGAAAATCCCATTCTAGCCTTCGTCCCATGTCAACATCGCCTGGCAAATTGCCATGCGCGCAGCCTTGTGGTCATCCGCCAGCATTCGTGGCACCCACCTGGAGGACACTTTCCACATTCACAGGTCTTCATGCAGGATTGTGTGTACAGATCCCACGGAAATGCTAATTTTGGAGGCGATGTTTTCCACACTCAATCGGCGATCCTCCAAAAAACTTTCTCAACTCGCTCGACCATGTTGTCAGACCGGCTGGTGTGAGGCCGAGATTGTTTTGGTTCATTGTCACAACGTTCAGCCTTCTTTGAACTGTCACACCCATGAACGCACATTTTTCACATTCATGACACCATCACCACATGTCTCACTCAACTGCCAATGAATTTCAGTGGGTGTCGCACCATGCAAGTGGAGAAAACGAATGATTACTAGCTATTCTTGTAATGAAAACGTCGCCATTTTAAGTATCAAAAACACTCCTCACTCTTGCTGCCACCACTAGAGTTGTGTGCCGTACAGTGCTGCCTTCTCTGTCACGCGTTCATAAAGAGTGCACACGTATTTTAAACTAAACTGCATGTGTCTATCTGCTCCCAGTCCTGAGAAAAAAAATCGGAGACCTTAGAACTTGAATGCCCCTCGTGTAATCCTACCTGTACTGTACTGGTGAACATGAACATAAGATTTTCAATAGTAATTGCATTTCTTTAACACATATTATTAATTTTTGCTATATAATTATATCCAATACTAAACTGGAAGATGAATAGATGCCAGATGTTTAGTATTCATTACATTTTTTTGTAAGATTTGTTACTTTTGCCATATAAACCTTTCCAATACTGAACTGGAATATGAATAGATACCAAATTTTGGTCCAACTGGGAATTGGGGAAGCAAGTGTGTGCAGAATGTTGAAATAGTTGGGGTTGAAAAAAGTTTGTGCAAGGTGGGTTCTGAGAATGTTGACAGATGCCCACAAAGAAACCCGAAAAACTGTGTGGTGAACTCTTGGCAAAGTATGAGAATGGTGGAGATGACTTTCTTGTGAGGATTTTGACGGGAGATGAAACATTGCTGCGCCATATTGAACCAGAAACAAAGCGGCTACGGTCTTTTTTTAGTCAAAAGGGTTTTTGCTTGTGGACATCATGCCACAAGGAACTGCCATTAATTCTGATGCATATGTGGGAACCCTAAAGAAACTTCAAACTTGACCGCATCGGCAGAAAGAGGATGTTTTGCTGTTGCACTACAACGCCCAACCACACATCAGTCAGAAAACCAAGCACAAGATCACAAAACTTGGATGGACAACAAAGTTGTGAATATTTTACGGATAAGTTATGATAAGGCAACGTTATAAGCTTATCATGTCCAAGAAACAATGGGAACAATAGTGTTTCATATCTCATTTATATTCATTATGAAATATACTTTAAAGTTTAACAGTTGAAGAAACACTATTCCTAAATAAATATATGTTGGTAGTAGTAAT
>NW_019731605.1:0-23242 GCF_002891405.2 Cryptotermes secundus
TCGCGGAAACAGAAGTACTTGGAGAAAACCTGCCCCGCCACAAATCACACATGACCTGCCCCGAGCTTGAACCCGGGTAGCCGGCGACTAACAGCCTGAGCTATGTCATGGCCTTGTCGTAGTGTAACTATCACCCTCCTACGAGCGTTAGCGTAGTGAACATATACCACGTCTGCGCATTGTGTTCAGAACGGTCAGGTCAAAAAACAGAGACTGTTTTAAAGAGGACCGTGCCGCCGGTGACTCAACGCCGCCACACCTCGTGCAGTTGTACAGTCCACTGTTTAATCATCGCTCGATAAGGCCCGTCGATGCACAGCGCGTGGAGCCAGGTGTGTTGACCCGACCCGTTCCAAATCACGGCACTAAGCGCTTTAGTGATTCTTACGCATCCTCTGCGGCTTCATTGTCGATGCAACTGTGTGCATGTCGGCAGTGCGTCATACATGCTGCGTCCGTCGAATTGGGTGAAATTGTCCTTATGTTTAATCAGTTAAACACTGCGCCATAAATGGGGGTCACTATGCTCCATGCCGAAAGTCCCGGGTTCGATTCCAAATGAGGTCACTGACGTTTTCAGTTTACCAGATCCAGCCGCACTGTGGCCCTGGGGTCGACTCAGCCTCTAACAGAAATTACTATCAGGAATCTTCCTGGGGGGTAAAGGGCAGCCGGCGCGTAAGACTGACACCCTCACCGCCATCTGTGAGCCTATTGTCTAGAAAATGTGGGAGCGTCGACGCCTCACAACCCTATGGATCACCACGGCCTGTTGCAGGAATGGATTTACCTTTACAATGACATGAAGACATGGGGCAGTAGAGGTATAGCTCCACCATTCCTGACCTCGGACTAGTTGGAGATGTGTGGTCTGTTTTACGCCCCATCCGCATTACCCCCGTTTAATAGGTGGCTGGGTGGGCCCCAGAGCCGGTCTTGACGCTGTGGAGAAGACAAAAATCTTGCACTCCCGGGAAGTGCATCCCGTCGCCAAACCGACTCCTGCTGTCGCACTGAGTGGAGTAGGCACGTGATCACGTATGGTTCAGTGTGCTCACGCGGGACTAATAGGGTCTGTTACCTGGCGGTGGACAGAGGATCAAAACGGCCTTAAACAGGGCCACACACTGCGCCCAAAATTATCAGAAACCGGTGTTTCTAAACGGTAACCATTCAAAGTGCTGACCACAAGCATTGTTGCTCTGTCTCATCCTCTGTATATTTCAGTAAACATTTTGTTGCAAAGAGTTTGGGGAAGACATCTAGTATAATTGTTAATCAAAGTGTGGTCTGCGGACCCCTGTGACCATGAGATTATTTTTGATTTCCCGTTAGAAGGAGAAAGAGGCGCTGATAGAGAACATTACGACAGGAGGTCTCGGGTGCTGAGAAAACATTGGCAGAAATTAAACAGCTCAGCAAGAACCGCGTGAGATGACACTTTGTTAGTGCCCTGTGCTCCAGTGGGAGATAAAGGACTATGATGATGATGATGATGATGATGATGATGATGATGATGTTAGGAGAAAATGTTGTACTGAATATCTGTTTAATCTCTTACAAAATCCGTTTATCTGGAATAATGTCATAACAAATATTTTGGCCTCGGAATTACCGCCCGATATTCATTGCGGTGACTCAGCAGTTTTTGTCATTAAACGATAGAAGTAAGAAAGTTTAAGGCCGCACCATAGCTCAAGCGGTTAGTTGCTACCTTCTCACCTCGGCGGCCCGGGTTCGATCCCGTGTCTGGTCAAGTGGGATTTGTGGTGGACAATGTGGCGTTGGGGCAGGTTTTCTCCGAGTACTTCGGTTTCCCCTGCCAATCTTCATTCTACCAATTGCTCCACAATCACCCTCACCTATCATCTGGGGCTGGTACAATAGGCCAGAAGTGGCCGCAGTACAAGGGAGTTAGTCCTACCCCACTAACAATTAAAAATTTTAAGAAAGTTTAACATTCTCTAAACATGGTACAAGCATTAGAAAAGTTGAGTCGAGTGTTATGTTATTGTCTTATTTTACGACCGACGGTAAGTCGGCCAGTGTGTCTTGTCATGAAGCACCCATCTGGGGCTTGCGACAAGATCTTTCTTACTGTTTGACAGTTACGGTCTTGTTTTTTCGTGGGCGCCCTCTCTGACGAGAGTACGGGTCTGTGTTTTGTGTATGCTGCTGGTCCTTACCAGCGCAGTCTTTCTCGGGTCCGAGTCCCTTGGTACTCGAGACTCGCAGAGTCACGGTGGAGGTATTCGAACCCGCCTCCACACGGGAGCCCTGCATTAGAACATTTTAAATAAATTATTTTTATGTGAACTTCATTTAATTTGATTTGCAGGAGAATTTAAATGCGGGGGAATGAGAGGCCTTGAATGTGCATTGTGTTGCTATGGGGTCCGCGGACTCGAAAAGTTTGAGAACTATTGGTCTAGTGAATCTAGAATTAATTTGGGAAGTTATCAAGGCTTGGTAAGGGTGTTGCGGCCTTATCGCACCCCAAAAACCATGAGCACAGACAAGGAATTATCATAGCCCTAATCTGTATACATATCTTCAGGTCTTGTTTTTAGATCTGCCAGCTGTCAACAGAAATCGCACTGTATTTGGTCGAGTCCACTTACTGGGATAACGACTGAGGAGTGTGTATGTATTATAACAGGGCCTTACTTATCGTGCGTCACCTTTCTTCCCTCCCGGACATTAGCTGTAAGTACTTCCCCGCTACTTCTTGCCAATTTCCCCTCAATTCTCCTCACTTCTGCTCACACTACTCGGCAGCGGAGTAGAAACGCATTACCGTCAAATAAGTCGACGGAACATAATCATTCTTGATAAGCTAATAGTTTCTCATCTGGTTAGCGAGCTTCCGGTTTTTCGTGGGAATCGGAGGTTCATTACCGTGTTCACAAGAGCTACCCACCGATATCCTATCCATGTCGTTATATCCTATTTCGTTATGTTCCGTTTTATAATCATCCTTTCATCTATGACTACGTCTTCCAAGTGGTTACTTTGCTTCACGTTTTTGTGATTTATCTTTCTTTGTGATGTCAACATCACTTTTGAAGTAATCTAAAGTTGCCTTTTCGTACTAACAATTTACATAAATGTGATTTGTTACGCAAGGGCTGTGCCCCTCAGAGCCAGAGAAGCGTTGAATGGAAACCCGATATGTGGAAGCGGCCAGCTGTCAATGCAAATGCAAGCTGGTTCTCGGTGTCGTAATCGATTACTTCAGAACCGACCCGAACAGTGAGATTTGTTCAGGTGTTCGTTGCTGTACGAATACGAGGACCGCCTGTGTTCAGCGCGCAGGATTATGCAATGAACACTGCGTAACACAATATTCGCGGTGTTTGTGTGTCAAATTACAGATTTCTTTAATTAAAATAATGATTTATTCAACTATGAACAATAATTTACTGAATTAGAACTGACTCCGTAAATTGTAGCTGTAATGTCTAGAAACAGATCTGTCATTTATTGAAATAGCAGTTATAATTGTTTACTTACAATTATAAGTCATTGAATTAGAACTAATTTCTTGTAACAAGCCGCAGAGCCCCATACGGTTGTGAGACGTCGAGGTTCCCACATTATCTAGACAATCGGCTCATAGATGGCGGTGAGGTCAGCCTTAAGCGCCGTTCGCCTTTTACCCCCACGAAGATACCTGGTTCTCATTTCTGTTAGAGACTGAGTCGACCCCAGGGCCAGCATACCCATTTATTATATTGTACCGGGGACCTCGGTAGCTCAGTCGTTATAGCGACCGGCTATAGCCTGGAAGGCCAACAGTCAGGATTCGATTGCTAGCAAAGGATATTTCTCTTCCCTGCAGTGTGGAGACTGGTTTTGTGTCCGTCCTAGTCATCTGTCGAGTGGTTTCCGAGAGCTCTTCACCCGGTCCGAGCAGCTTAGCTGCCTACTCACCTCCAACTGTCGAGGTAAAGAAACCGTGGAGCTATACCTCCATTCACCCATATATTTTCAAGACGTGATGACTAATTAAGCACATGGAGAAGGTTACGTTTGCGGGATTTGAGATTCTTACAGCCGGTGGTTTCGAAGGACCGTGTCTCCATCTTCAAGGTCGAAAAATAAGCCAAGTAAGATACCAGCAGGAAAGAGGCAGCTTGCTAGAAACATAAGCAACAGAGGAAAAGAATATATTTTATGAAATAGGATACTCGCAGGTCATATTCCACTTGTAAGAAGTGACTAACGCAACCAACCCCTTGGAGCTGAGTCCTTCATGAGAAGCCACCAGCTGTTGAGCGACGCTAGAATTTGCCAGCATTTTATGAAACCCGAAGGTTCAGTACAGTGTTCACAAGAGCCCTCCACTGGTCCCTGTCCTGGGCCAGATGAATGCAGTCCACAGTTTAAATAAATAATATTAAAGAAAACGTTAAAGTTGAATTCGTAACACACAAAACACATCAAGTCACCACTACAAAGCCCAACCGGTTAATGCTGTTCAGGGAAACAGTCGCTGTTTACTGTGAGAACCATACGGAACACACAAATACACTCTGTGAAAAACAGAGAGAGATAGAGCGAAGAAGAAGTGGGGGGTGGCAGTGAGAGACACTACATTTGGGGGGGGGGGAAGAAACTCTCTGGACAGAATGCAAAGTTTTAGTATGTTCAGACCGTACCCCACAGGGAACATAACGTCTCCGCTACAAAGCCCACCCGGTTAATGCTGTTTAGGGAACCAGTCGCTGTTTACTGTGAGAACCATACGGAACACACAGATACACTCTGTGGGCAGAATGCAGAGTTTTAGTGTGCTCAGTCCGTACCACACAAAACACATCAAGTCACCACTACAAAGCCCAACCGGTTAATGCTGTTCAGGGAAACAGTCGCTGTTTACTGTGAGAACCATACGGAACACACAGATACACTCTGTGGGCAGAATGCAGAGTTTTAGTGTGCTCAGTCCGTACCTCACAGGAAACATTACGTCTCCACTACAAAGCCCAACCGGTTAATGCTGTTTAGGGAACCAGTCGCTGTTTGCTGTGAGAACCATACGGAACACACAGATACACTCTGTGGGCAGAATGCAGAGTTTTAGTGTGCTCAGACCGTACCCCACAGGGAACATAACGTCTCCGCTACAAAGCCCAACCGGTTAATGCTGTTTAGGGAACCAGTCGCTGTTTACTGTGAGAACCATACGGAACACACAGATACACTCTGTGGGCAGAATGCAAAGTTTTGGCATGTTGAGGCATGTAATGCATGTTGTAAACAGCCACTTTGCTCTACAGGGTTATGTAAACCAGTGGCAATAAATCAGTCTTGTGTGGCTGTTTGCTCTCTGCAAATTGTCAACTGTAGTTCACTCGTTATATATGGAATCCAGTCTGTACAGGCGGAAGCATTTAAAAATGTTGGCGCCACGAGAAGTTCCGTGAACTTCTAATTGTGTTTCTTCCAGTAACAAGCTTCGTGCTTCAGTAGCGTCCAGTTTGAAGTGAGGTTTATTGTGTTGGTGGTAAGGGCGTGACTTGTTGCTGAGGCAAGACAGACCGTGTCTCTTCTTTCAGCTGTTTTGTCTGGAATATAACGCCGTGATATCCACCGAACATTTACCGACGTTTCGGAGGAACGTGTTTCCTCCAGCAGATAGGTCAGCTTACATCTTCACATTGGTTTCTTCCTTTGCTTATGCTTCGATCCTGAAAATGGAGGCGCCATGCTTCTTGAAATTGTCATTTGACTTTCAACGGACTGTTCTGTAGGGTAGAAATGTTCATAGCCGCGGGTGAGAGGACCTCAGATCCTACGGAAATGTCGGCTTTAAAGGGGTTCTGTGTTACACTCGAGACTGCCTAATATCTGGAGTTCGTCGACCATCTTTCGTTTTCTGAAGGAACATAACGACGTTCGCCGGGATAGCGCAGTCGATACAGCGACTGGCTACGGGCTGGACGACCGAGAGGTCGGAGTTCGAGACCCGGTTGTGTCAAGAATTTCCCCTTCTGCCTAGCGTCCAGGCCGGTTCTGGGACCCACCCAGCCTCCTATCGAATTGGTACCGGGGATGTTCAGAATCGTGAATTCAGCGTGATGCGATCACTCGTTGCCAGAGAAGTTACCCCGGAAACGCGACAGTGAAAGCTCATGTACCATTGCTTGTTAACGGCGAGTAAACAGTTGTTGCTATGTAAGTTCTCCAACAACAGTGGATGGTGTGCTAGCCAATCGCAAGCTAGAAATCATTCGCTGCCTAGCAACGGTTGGGTAAACAGCCGGTGCTAGGCAAAGACTGCAACAATACGGAGAGTGACATGTTTTCTAGAGGTCCGATTCAGATCCCGGGTCTGGTCAAGTGGGATTTGTGGTGGACAAAGTGGCGCTGGGGCAGGTTTTCTCCGAGTACTTCGGTTTCCCCTGCCAATCATCATTCCAATTGCTCCCCAATCACCCTCACCTATCACCTGGGGCTGGTACAATAGGCCAGAGGTGGCCACAGTACAAAGGCCTTAGTCCCACCCCACTAGCAATAAAAATACACTGACGACCGGTGGGATAGTGGATGAATGATGAATTTTGAACGACCGTGACCTTTTCGAGGTAATAGCCAAGCATTTGATTACAGTGACTGAAGAAAATCACAAATACTCCGTCAGGATAGCGAGTGCCCCAGCCGAAATTCGAACCGCGGACCTTCCCAGTATGATTCTAGAGCCTTACCGCGACACGACTCCCACCTCGGCCCCACCCTTTCACTTCAGAGTCGAAATAGGCCCATTTCTCGAAAAGCTTTGCCCTTTCATAATAGTAGACTGTGGACAATTTCAGACGGTCAGTAATGTCGAATGAATGGAGGCGTCTGTGGGGGACTGAGCTGGCTCAGGTTGAGGTCATTAACAGGCTTGTTTGGGGGTAGCGCTTTAGGATTTTATTCAGGTGGTGTACGGTTCGAATCTCGGCCAAGGCACCGGTTATACTGACAGAGGCTCTTTCTGTTTTTTCCGGAATTGCTTCAGGCAAATTCCGGAATATTAACTTCTGTTAACCCACGACCGCTTACAAATCCTTTCCAAATAATCAATCATTAATCTAGGAGCTGGGATAGCTCATTCGGTATAGTGTCTATGCTACGAACTGGATAACCAGGGTTCGATTCCCGGCAAGAAATTGCTCCCAATCGCACATCCTCGTATCCAGTGGGTACCGTGGGCCCTAATCTTGAGTGTAAAGCGGCAGGGGCGTGAAGCTGACCGCTCAGCATCTAATGCCGAAGTCAAGAGAGATGGAGCTGTATCTCCATTACCCCATACGTTTTCATGGCACAGCGCTTAATTACATGATTAAGTACAGGGATAACATTAATCTTCCTACCACCCGACGCTATATATATAGTCTCGATGCTGTTAGCGGTGTCAAACCTGCGGATTCCAGCTCTGAAGTCCCAGATTATGCCCTAATGAACGCCTGTCGCCATGTTCTTTGTCTTATTAATCTGACGCAAGGTCACACACATTCCTGCAGCTTATAATTAACCCGTATGTACAGTTAAGCGTGAAGAGTCCACACAACTTCGCGTCTCTGTAGCAACACACGGAATATAAACAACAGAAGACAGAGTGGCGGTGACTGCGACTGCGCCTGCGCCTGCTACTCGATTCCGTATGTCTGTGACCGGATGACACATCCACTTCTCCTCTCTTCACACCGCCGGACGTCATAAAAGAATTACGCGAAATGCTGCGTTATTGGGTCTCGGTAGGTAGGCAGATAAGCACATCGAAAGGCAAGGTAGGAAAGGTTAGCTTGTCCCTATGCTTAACTAATTAAGCACTAGGCCATGAAGACGTATGGGGGAGTGAATGTAGAACCAAGTCTTCTTGCCCTTGGCACTAGTTGGAAGTGAGTAGTCAACTTCACACCCCGGCCGCTTTACCTCCGGGGAAAGAGCCCCCGCTACCCGTTGGAAAGCAGGCTGGGTGCGCTCCAGAGCCGGTCTAGAACCTCTGAAGTAGAGGAAAATCTCTTCCCCCTAGTGGGAATCAAACCCCGGCCGTGTGCAGCTCGCAGCCCGTCACTGTACCGGCTGAGCTATGTTCATTTATGAATGATACTTGGAATAAACGTGGAAGTATGCAGTCGTGGCCTGTTTCAAGGTACTGTATCGCAGTTCGCCTGAAGGAACTAAGTAAAATCGCGGACCACTTCAAGATATTCGGTGTCCGGTCCGAGATTCGAATCAGCCACTTCAAGCAAGCAAAGAGCTAGTCAGCTTCTCGACTCTGAATAAGGAAGAAATAAGTTAGTGTGAAACGCCAATAAACCTCCCTTAAGGTGGTGTCAATATTGTCAGCTTCATTAGGTTGGAGTGTTCAGTGTTGGTGTAATACACTGGGAACTTCGTCTTGCGATCTGCGAGGTTTTCAGGTATGCAACCCATGCGGCTGTCGAGGGATTCCTTTATCCATTGCTCGACAGAATCGCTTTGTGACACATTCACTTAAGACACACCTTTGTGCGGATCGTTCACAGTTTCTTTGAACCGCGACTTGACATGTGTGTCGGTTATTTTCCGCCCGAGGGAGTGAAGACACGCTAAACGTGGTGTGTCCAGGTGACACACAGCACTGCTGACTCATGAACTCGCTCCTATACCAACATTGCTGCCTGTACTGGGGAATTCTGTGCTGGCCTGCGTGTTGAAAATAGTGACTCAACATGAGCCAAGTTAGCGGGTGACTTCATGTGTTATCTTGCAGTACCAGAGCAGTAGTACTGCTTGTTTATTTGTGCACTTCAGAGTTATCATTAGAATAGGAATTTGCACGCCCTAACTAATTTTCTACAACAGAACGAAACTGAAGGTGTATCATTGCTAACACTGTACAGGAACATGTATTGCTTACTGTAGGTACAGAGAGACTGTAAAGCTATTTGGGCTCCTGCTGTCACCGTACAGCGTGATAGGGACCTGCAACAGTGTGCAGAACAGTTTTTTCGCTGACCGGCAAAGGCGGAAGGTCACGTAAATTTCTGTATTATTTTCCGGGGTTGCGGTATTTAAGAATCTTTGGTGCAGTTTTACGTGTCCCGTGCACTAGGTTACTCTTCTTTGTACCAGCGATGCTTTTGCAGCAAGAAGTTGCAAGACTGCGCCTGCGTACTAACGGCTTTGCCATGCCTCTCCGGAGACACGTAACAACTAGCAGTCCGCTGAATAAATTTCATGGAATTTGATATTGGGAAGTTTACTCAAATTTGTCGACTCATTACAGTTCTGGGGGATTTTAGATTTATACGGCAGTTACTATAAATATTACTTGACTTCCAGGGTGTGACGCCTTGTAGTCTGTTGGATGTTTACCGATGTTTTGGAGGAACGTGAGCAAAAATAAGGGAACATTACCAGACTACATCTCACAAGAACATGTTTACTGAGCCGTTGCCTATAAACGTCTTTGGTGTTTTTGCTTATCTCGCGATCGTTGCATAGTAACGGCTACGCTACAGTATCACTCATCAGTAAAGTACGTTTCGATGAAGACCTAGATGCATATCTGCTGAAGCCGGAAGCCATTTGACAGACTTTGTACTATCGACAAGAAAGATAAACTGTGCAGGCTCCTGAACTTTAGGGTGATGGCAGACTGTACTTCTTACGTTGGAAGACATGCGAGAAGGCTCATGTCCTTCTATGTCGTTCGTCGGTACGTGTGGTGTTTCGCGCACCGAATCTAGTGGGGTCAAGGTTTCGAGTCCTTCTCAAGGCATGGGCATTCTCATTTCCTCCTGCGTCGTCTGAACAGCTTGCTACCAGTTTGTGTCCTCCGCACTACAACTTTTATTCTTCTGGGATCAATCGATACATTTCTTGAGGCTGATCGCTGCTGGGTTCGAATCTGTGCAAGGCCACCGACTGTACTGACTGAAGTTTTTTGTTTTTGTTTTGCTGTGTCCTTCCAGGAAATGCTGGAATAGTACAGTCGCTTCCTTCGAAATACTTTCCATTTCGTTATTCGTTAAATAACCCCCCCCCCAAAAAAAAAAGAAAGCTACAACGGACGAAGCTTTAAGTCAACTCCCACGCTCCTTGAAAATATGGTACTTGGGCACAGGGCCAACTACAGAATTTGAGATTTTGAAGCTGATGAAGGTTCATATTGTGGGTTTTCGATGTGACACCATGTTTCGTAGGTTGTTGTGTACCCCGAAAATTGAGGCTGTATATTCCTCAGAAAGGCTGCTAAGCCATGACCACTCCTCCTAGTGGTCATGGCCCGTAAGACAAGAGTGAACTAACTAACTTCATGGAGCTGAGCCCTTCTTGAGAAGTCACCAGTTGTGCAGCTACTCAACAACTTCCGAGTATTTCATGGAGCCAGAAGGTTCGTTACCGTGTTCACAAGCACCCTCCACCGGTCCCTATCCTGAGCCAGATAGATCCAGTCCATATCACCTCATCCTGTCTCTAAGATTCATTCTAATACTATTGCCCATCTACGTTTAGGTCTTGTTAATAGTAATCTTTTCCTTCTGGCTTTCCCACCATTATTCTATATGCACTCCTCCCACATTCGTGCTACATTCTCTGACCACACCATCCTCCTTGACTTCACAATTCTAATTATACTTGGAGAAAAGTACAAGTTATGCAGCTCCTCATTATGCAGTGTTCTCCAACTTCCTGTCACTTCATCTGTCTTCGGTCCAAATATTCTCCTCAGCACCATGTTCTCAATGCAACTTGTTTATTTCCCCTTCTCCTTTTCAATTTCACGACATGTTTCGACCTTATATGGCCATCTTCGGGTGGTGGCCAAAAACTTTTGCACTGTGTGCTGTATCTCACTTCTTCTATCACATATTACTACGGTATATCCTAATTTAAAATAATATCAGAGACCAAGCTTCACAACCACACAGAACCACAGACAAAATCATAGTGTTTTATATTAAGACCAATATGAAGGAAAGTATTTGTATCCGTTACGAACACCATATTGAGGGTGGTGGAAGGTTTGGAAACATGTCATGTCGAACCCGGTGCTTCCATGATTGTCCGTAACATCTTATCGTGTTGAGTATTGACACGTATGTCTTAAACTGCAAAAGGCCGTGCGTCATATTGCGCAAGGATTGTGTATTTTGTGTCAACAATTTCGTGCGCAAATACCTACCTATATGTAGTGTGCATGGCCTTGAAAGCGCAAACAGAAAGATTCGGCCTTGCGTTCACGTAAGTTCAAAGTACGAAAATTGTTAGTCCGCTTTTTATTTTGGCGACTTAGCTTCTGCAGTAACTGTTTCCAAACGTCTGAATTCCTCTCACAGTCATTTGTTCGAGCTTCCCTTCCCAGCATTCAAAACGGATGACAGTTTCGCTGCATTGTGCAAAAGCCTGGTTGACAGTCTCCCACATCTGCAGGTCTGTTCGTTCTTAACGACGGTTATAATCGTTAACATTAATGGTGTGATGATTATGAGAGTAATGATAATAAAATAGGTAAAGCTATCCTTGTAACAGGCTGTGGAGACTCATAAGGCTGTGAGACGTCGAGGCTCCCACATTTTCTAGCCAATCGGCTCGCAGATGGCGTTGAGGTTGTCAGCCTTACGTGCCGGCCGCGCTTTACCCCCCAGGAAGATTCCTGGTACTCATTTCTGTTAGAGGCCGAGTCGAACCCAAGGCCATAGTGCGGCTAGAAAGATTAGGTCAATTTAAAAATCCAATGAACTCATCGGTTATCGAACCCGTGACCTTCGGGCTTCTAGCATAGTGCCTGAACCAATTACCCTACAGACACAGCACAGTGTAGATACAAGTAATTACATAATGGACAATCACAACATAAAGTCAAAGACTAATTACAGGCAAGCACTCGAGGAGACAACACATTAATACAGAAAGTAAACAAACAAACAAACAAACAAACATGATGAGTGGTAGCAAGAACATGATAACTAAGAACTACATAACACAGAACATAGTAATAATTCAATTCAATTCATGTTTATTTACGTGCAAATGTAACAGCACAGCCGCCAATTACAAGGTTAGCACGAGTACATAGAAATACACAAAGATAATTAAAAAACAAAATACAAAATATGACAGCCTATATAATGGCAATAAATTAATAATAATTCCGAGAAAAATTAAAGTTACCGTTAACAGGCGAGAAAAATAAAATAAATACATTTCCAGTGTTTATGCTAATTTGTGGCGAGAAAGGGCAATAAAAGTACATACGCACATAGAAGTTAATAATAATAACAATAACTCAATTTTTGCTTATTTGTGAAACTGTGGTAACTATTATTATTATTATTATTATTATTATTATTATTATTGTTTGTTTGTTTACTTGTCTGCATTATTGTGTTTACCTCGAGTGCTTGCCTGTAATTCGTCTTTGACTTTATGTTATGTTTACCCATAATATAATTACTTGTATCTACACTGTGCTGTGTCTGTAATTGGCCTTGCGGCTGTTGACTCGGCACATAAATTATAAAGATTTGAATTGAATTATTATCATCATTCAAGAGGTGAAGCTGGCCACCAACCTTCATCTAATCCTGAGGCCAAGTATATATTTCCACTTCCCCATGCGTTTTCATGACGTGTGCGTTGCCTACGCGCAGGCTACTACACGAGAGACAGGTCGGTTCGTGAGCTCGTATCGCCCTGCTGAGTTGCTGTCATAACGTGACGGAATGTTGTGCAGGCTGCATCACCCAGGAGTTGATTACAATCAGCAGATGGCATCGAGACCGCCACCGGAATAGAGGACCGCCCATTGTGGCTGGAACTTTCTCCGTAATTCTGCGGTCTCTTATGAAACCCCGGAGTTGCGTCAGTGAATGTAGTCTGGGTACTGATATTCCGAGCTAGGGAGGAGACTTTTTGCTAATCTAGATGTTAAACTTCCGCCGAAATTTTCTGCTGGTCCCATTCAAAGACATATCTGGCAACGTAAATTGTTGCTGGCCACCGCCCTCACAGCCATTTTTGGTTCCGAGTTCCGTGGGGCTCACTACCATGTTTTATTGTCTCATAGTCAGAGTCTGAGTTGCTTTACGACTATCGGTTTACCGCCAATCAGTTCGTCTTAGCGACAAAACCATTGGGACTTACGGCCAGTAATTTTATTTTCCAATTGAACACTTGCGGTAATAGTCCTAATGTAACATCCTCTCTGACGAGAGGATGGGTCTGTCGTTTACAATTGCTGTTGGTCCTCTGTTTAGGAAAACAGTCGCTGTTTGCTGTGAGAACCATACGGAACACACAAATACACTCTGTGGGCAGAATGCAGAGTTTTAGTGTGTTCAGTCCGTACCTCACAGTCGCTGTTTATTGTGAGAACCATACGGAACACACAGATACACTCTGTGGGCAGAATGTAGACTTTTAGTATGTTAAAGCAGGTGGTTATTATAGTAGTAACTATTGGACTTGAAAGGGTCGAATATCAGATTCGAGGTTTTTAGAGAGATGACAAAGAAAAGCACTGTACTCTCGTGTAACGCCCTCTAGTAAGGTAGAATTGATCTGACTTTCGGAGGAAGTTGCTTCCTGAATTGTCAGGGTAGAGGTTTGGTGAATGACATATCCGGGCTCCTCCTCCTGAAGCTACACACCCGTGGAAATCAACAGGTAAAATTGTACTCCTGCTACTTATCATCAGCGCCGTCGCTGATTTACACACTTTATTGTTCACCTTTGCACACTCACTAGGATTCTTAATGTTCTTTAGTCGTATCCTGGCAATGGATTTATGACAGTCTCACTGTCACTTAAAATCACACATGAATTCTTCTTTGCACAGGCTTCACCATTTCATCTCAGTCACCTGCGACTACTTTCTCCAGAACTCGAACCAACTCTCTACAACAACCAACTCACATGAAATATTCTTCAGCTGATCTCTCTCAACTTCTGACGACAAGTGACTCTTCTCAACTGAACATTTCTTATAACCACTTTGTATGGACCACGCATGAAACACAGCCCCTTTTGTTAAGGAGGCGTGTTTGCTTATGTGTTGCCTAGCAATAAACGTTCTATTGCGCGCGTTTGCTTCCGCGGTAATGTGGTTACGGAGTCGTTGCCTAGCAACACATAACATTATGTAGGTGTTTCATTTATCCTTTTTCCAATAGACGTGATATGATTTTTCATCCAGGATATTTTAAATTTTATTCTGGCTCATAGTTTTATAGGACATGTGTGCAGGTCTGACGGTGACCGTACCGAGACGGTCACAAAACAAAGTTAAAATTCAGTTAGAGTTGTTCACTGGCCACTGCTTATGTTTCTCTCAGCAGTCCCTTGTGTGTTACCTCGGCTTTCAAATAACAGACAGAACAAAGAATAATGCTTTTAACGGCAGCTCTTTTTTCCCGTTACGTTCGATTCCAACTCCCACGACAAACGCTGGGGTCATTGCAATGGACAGACTTCTCGTGACACCGCAGACCCTGTCTAATCGGCTACCGCACAACACTTCACCGAGTGGTAACCAGTTTAAAATTCGCCTCAGATATTTCATCGTCTGAGTGCAGGAGTACTCTATCTCCATTTCTGGGCGAAGGTGAGGTAATACAGAATGTTCAATCAAGGAGGAAACTTCGCAACACCGTTCACCGGGCCCAAGATTCCTAACAGATTGATCCTGTAACTGTAACTGCGCCCGTGTATCAGCGCTAGTGACGCATTCTGCAATCAGCACTGTATTTTCTTCTGATAATCCGCGTTGCGTTGCACAATCTCCAAACACACACTTTCAGAAGTTTAACTTACATGCAGGCGTGTGTTTTTACCCCCAAGTCATATTTAAACCGCGCTTGATACCGAAATTCGAACCCCGTTTCCCGAAAATTGATGTTGGACATAGTACACTCCAGTACTTATGAGGATTTGTTAAGATGGTGGGAAATACAAGAGATAAATCCGTTAGGGCGCTCACTGGGACAGCAAAGGAAGGAAGAGAATGAAACGCGTGGGAGGTACAAGGAGAAGGGGAGCAGTCAGGAGAAGAACGGTTGTGTAATAATAAGAAAAAATGTAAAGGTATCCCTGTAACAGGCCGTGGAGGCCCATAGGGTTGTGAGAGGTTGAGGCTCCCACATTATCTAGACAGTCGGCTGACAGAAGGCGGTAAGGTTGTCTGCCTTACGCACCGGCCGCCCTTTACCCCCAAGAATATTCCTGGTACTCATTTCTGTTAGAGGCTGAGTCGACCCCAGTGACATAATGCGGCTGGAAGGGTTAGGTCAATTGAAAAAAATGCAGTGACATTACAGGGACCGTCCGGCTTGTAGCATAGTGCCCCGTTATATCGCAAATAGTGTAATGAAATAGATAGGTCGTCGCTGTAAACAATTATCTCATTATCGCTTAAGTTACACCAATAACATCCTTATGTACATAATATGTTTTTCACAAAAATGAAATTCATATTGAGGCTTTCTGTGTACTCATATCTTACTGTAATCAGGCGGAATGTTTCGAAAGAACATATTGCTGCCATCATCACGTCCCAAGTGCAACATATTTTTAATGTAAGATGAATTACGGTCATCTTTATTTTTTGGAACGTGAGTGTATTTCGTCCTAATTTGTTGAAGATTATTTTGATGGTAAAAATAGCTGTAATAACTTGTGACATGAAGATGGAAGTAGCATATTTAAAATTCTCCGAAACGTCGGTATGCACCTATTAGACCACACGACATCATTACCGATCATCGCCGTGGAGACGTTAATGTTGACCGAAGTGTGTAGTTCAGGAGTACCGCATAGTTCGCAGTGAACCCCGTGTAAACTCCATATAACCTCTGAAACGTCGAGTTCTCTCCGAACGACACGGCGTCACCACCCAGATCATTATCACTGCCTGTTTCTTTCTTGAGTGCAGTTCGCTTTCCTTCTGTCTGGATTCAGGTAATTGTAAGGACACCAACCTCTGGCGGAAAGAGACCAATCTAAAAACCGGAAGGGCATCACAGAAAGCTGCTCCATTTTGATTTGTTTTGTTTCTCGCTTCCCCTGAATTTTCTCACGCAAGTTCAGTGTGCCTTGTTCATGTTTCATTATTAACCTCTGATGTTTTTGTGGTCCTCTGTATTCAGAGGGACGAAACGTAACAACCTTTGACTGTTTTTATGCACCATTCCCATCGCTGGTGTCGTCATGTTGCAAAAATCAAATCATACTCAGATTTTATAAATAGCTTATAATGACGAATCTTAAATAGTTTACTTTAAAATTGATCCGGCGTAGCTCAGTCGGTATACTGACTAGGCTACAGGATGTATGACCAGAGAATTGAGGTTCTGTTCCTGGTAATATTTGTCCCTGTGTTTAATCAATTAAGCACTGTTCCATGAAGATATACGGCAGTTTGAAGGTATAGCTCCACCATTCTTAACCTCGGCCGTACTATCCTCGGATAAAAAGCTGGTACCCATTGGACAGGAGGCAGGATGGGTCCCAAACTCACTCTGGAGGCTGTGCAGAAGAGAAAAATTAGCCCCTGTTGGGAATCGAACTCCGGCCGTCACTATACCGACTGAGGTATGCCTACTCCTTGTAGGTGCAGACATTTGTCTCTGCTTCAGGGCGTCCGTACGTGCATACAGACTGTGGGGCCTGGAGCCCTTTCCTAGAGGGCAAAGCGGCCGCGATATGATCACTCACGTTCGTCTAGTGCTGAAGTTAATGTGTGTGGAGCGATACCTCCACTTGTCCCATATACCTTCATGGCGTGGTGTTTAACTAAGTACAGTTACAACTTTACCTTTTGTCTTTTAATTTAGAGTCCTTGTGAAGCTGGTAGTCACTCATCTAGTCAATAAATTCCGTGTCTTTTATGGAACCTGAAGTTTCAATAGAGGAGGAAGATCACCTCAAACTCACGCGTACATGGGGAGGATAATATTAAAACAGATGTTCTAGAAGTTTGATGGGAGGATAGGGACAAATGAAGGGCTCCGATCATAAACCATTAGGTTCCGCAATATGTGAGCAATTTCTTGTGCCGTGTAGCAACTGTTCATTTCCAAGAATAGGTGCCATGTTTACAAAAGCTTGCCCCTGCGTGTTGAGCTGATGCAATACGTCATGCAGTCAAGGCTGAGGAGGATGGTTAGTCACTGCTCGCAACTCACGTTCCGTGTTTGTTGTTGGCCGCGCAGGAAGCAATAGAGGTGGACGTGTGTACACGACACTTCCTCTGCCAACTTCATTATCACTTCCTGCGGTCACATACAGGTTTTATTGTCTGAAAGACCCAACTTCCTGCCCATGCAGGTAATTATAACGTTTCTTTGGTGATAATTCTGAGTCGCGTTGAGATTGTGCAGGTTCCGTATCAGTGTGTGGAGTAGAGAGCTACGTCTGTAGTTCCTAATGAATGAATCACGGATATTTAAACTGCGGACCGTAATCCGCGTAAGGCCTCCAGGCCATTCTCTACAAGCAGTCCCGTTTTACGGCGCATTGTGTGTCTGCATAGCCTGTTGTAATTTGAACCTCATTTTTATATGTGCACACTATCATATAAATTGTGATTAACTCTTCAAAGCCCAGTGGTTACTATATACCACCTGGTTTAAAGATCTAAAACTCTGCATTCTGCCCACAGAGTGTATTTGTGTCTTCCGCACGGTTCTCACAGTAAACAGTGACTGTTTCCCTAAACAGCATTAACCGGTTGGGGTCTGTAGCCGAGACGTAATGTGTTTCCTGTAAGGTACGGACTGAACACACTAAAAAACTGCAGTCTACCCACAGAGTGTATTTGTGTGTTCCGTATGGTTCTCACAGTAAACAGCATTAACCGGCTGGGCTTTCTAGTGGTGACGTAATTTGTTTCCTGTGAGGTACGAACTGAATTTGTATATAGTATTTAGAAGAAATGAATTTATGATGACGGGTTAAAAGTACGGTTAAGGACTAGGGGTGCGTGAAGCCTCACAAGGAGTCACGTGACATAAACTTCGTAAATTTTGAAACACAGGTGGAAAGGGAGGAATATAAACTGAGGGTGCATGAGAACGGTGGTGAGGAGAATATTTGGACCGAAGAAGGATTAAGTGACAGGAGGTTGGAAAAAACTGCATAATGAGGAGCTTCATAACTTGTACTCTTCTCCAAGTATAATAAGAATGATCAAGTGAAGGAGGATGAGATGGGCAAGGCACGTGGCACGAATGGGAGAAGAATGCATGTAGGATATTGGTGGGAAAGCCAGAAGGAAAGAGATCACTACTAAGAAGACGTAAACGTAGATGGGCAAATAATATTAAAATCGACCCTAAAGAAATAGGATGGAGTGATGTGGAATGGATACATCTTGCTCAGGATAGGAACCAGTGAAGGGCTCTTGTGAACACGGTAATGAACCCTCGGGTTCCATAAAATGCTGGGAAATTCTTGGGCAGCTGCATAACTGGCGGCTTCTCATGAAAGACTCAGCTCCTTGTAGTTAGTTTAGTTAGTTAGTTATCTGTATAAAAATGAAAAGGGTTTCTTTCCTCCAGCTGATCTTACCACGTACTGTTCAAAAGGGCCACATGCTGCTCACGAAGCACAGTTCGGCGACGACTTTCCAGTGATAAGATTGTTACAGAGCAGAGAGTTGAAAAGATTTTGGAGAGAAACCGTCCTGCCCTAACTGAAAGTTCCATTCCTAGATCTCTCTGCAGGGACTGAGGAAATACACTGTAAGCTTCCGCCATGTGAGCTGTCTAGGACCTTCCGAGCAAGAAGGGGTGTTGTCCACTTGGCAACGATTCATGGGCTCCCGATGATTATGATGATGATGATGAGTGGCCCCCTCCCACTTGGGTGGCTGTTCAGCACCCATTAGCCTCACGGTGTGCAGCAAATTGGGCATCCAAGCAATTAAAGCCCAGGTCCCATTATGCAATCTGTATCCTCGCTTTCACACTTCAGTCGAGGCTTGACATTCGACCCCCCTCCTACTGTAAGCTTCATGACTCTGGGGCCCACCGCGGATGGGAGACACTCTCACTCGGCAATGAACTGCTTCACGTGAACGGAATGAAGAAATCAGTTCTTCGCAGGAATTCATTTTATGGCCCATTTAACTGTGAACAGAGACTAAGTGAATAATGAACTGGAGGGGATATGGAAGGAATCGGTTGTGGGTACCGTGGTTATAAACACTGTCTCGAAGTTTGGTTGCAGGGACTGAGGAAAACCACGGAAGACCTCAGTGAGGCGAGTCGGTATCTTGACCGAATTTGAAGATTGCACCACCGAAATGCAAATATGATTCTTTACCCTTTGAACCATCTTTTATCATCATCATCATCATCATCATCAACACTGGCGAAACGGTCCTTTTGAGCTGTAGCCTTCCTTAGGATTTTCTCTCATATTTATAAAAATGCACCATCTGGTTTTCACTTCTTTGGGTTTCATGACAATAATTTTTTTTACAGAGCTAGGTCGTCAGCCTTTGCGTCCGACCCCAACCTGGAGGAGGAAGTCTCTATTTATGTGCCCCAGTGGCTAGGTGGCCCAATTGTAACCCCAGGTGTTGTGACCGGCCTCCACAAGGTAAGAGCCAACTGTCTCGGCAACTTAACTTAATCGCTTTTGGTTATTATGCGTGCCACTTGCTTTAACATCAAGAGACACTGCATTTTGCCCATAGACGGTAGGCCTAGGTGTGCGTTCTACGTTGTTTGTATTGCTAGTGGGGTGGGACTAAGTCCCTTGTACTCCGGCCACTTCTGGCCTATTGTACCAGCCCCAGATGATAGGTGAGGGTGATTGTGGAGCAATTGGTGGAATGAAGATTGGCAGGGGAAACCGAAGTACTCGGAGAAAAACCGCCCCAGCGCCACTTTCTCCACCACAAATCCCACTTGACCAGACCCTGGGATCGAACCCGGGCCGCCGTGGTGGGAAGCCAGCGACTAACCGCTTGAGCTATGGCGCGGCCGTGTGTGTATTAAATACCACTGCACTTATAATAACGCACATTGTTACGTCATCGTTCAAAACACTCGATTCTAGATTCTATTTTCAGTATACACTGGGAAATATACTGGACGTCACTTGTACCTCTCTCAGTTTGGTCACCCCTGGTATCGTGTTTGTATGCAGGCGCAGAGTCGGTCTGATAATCAGCAGAAAACTGTTGAGTTACGCACTTGCTTACGTCACGACTACGTCCCTCACGTAGGCAGCCCCGCTACACACCGCGACAGGCGCCATGCCATCCTGCGGTGTCAGCACCTCCACCGCCTTTGTTACGTCATCATCACGGTGATAATTATTTGGCTTTATCAGGAAACGTGTCTGGCTTAGGAAACAGTAATTTGAAGTTGCCTGCAGTAAATGAGTACCGTTTGACTAGAGAGGGCAGAAATAATGTGAAGAAATAATTATTTTGCGTTCGTACAGATTTGGCCCTTTTGTTTTCGCGATTCGAGTTTCATGAATGTTATTGGGCTTTGGGATTGGGGACCTCTTCAGTGTTGATAGCAAGAACATTTTCCATCACCTTTTTTCAATAACCGGGTGATCTCCGACATAGATTTTTCACTTTCTTTCTGGAACACCCGATTGGCCGAAATATTTCGCATCGCCTGTTTTCATTAACCACGTGGTCGCTGAAACATTTTTCATCCCTTTTTTTCGGAAACAACAATTTTTGTCACCTGTTTCAGAGCCAAAACAGCCGCTTATTAACGCGAGCTCATCCCCAACGGCACAGCACCCCTTACCTATGTTTCATCTAATCAGAGCTTAAGGTCTGAATCAGCCTCCCCATAGCTCAAGCGGTTAGTCGCTGGCTTCCCACCGCGGCGGCCCGAGCTTGATGCCGGGTCTGGTGAAGTGGGATTTGTGGTGGACAAAGTGGCGCTGAGGTGGGTTTTCTCCGAGTACTTCGGTTTCCCCTGCCAATCTTCATTCCACCAATTGCTCCATCATAATTACCCTGGGGAGGCTACAATAGGCCAATCAGTGGCCGCCGTGCCGAGTGGACCCAGTTGACCTCCACCCCCCGCTAAGAGAATTTAAAAAAAGAAATCTCTGAATCACTCGCTCACTCATCCAATCTACAGAAGTCAAACAGAAGCCTGAAGACACCAATTGTAATGTTTGTCGAAACGCTTGAAAACCACCATAATCATACGCAACGTATTACAGAAAGATTGAGTCATTTTATTGTGTGTGTTCCATGAACGAATGCTGTTTAACGGAGAGGGGAAACAGCCCGGCGAAATCCTTATTTTGTGTTCACGTAATTTTGGTCCGTACTGTTGCCTTCTGGAGTGTGTCTGAGAGGGCTGATTCCTGTCACAAACAGGAAGAGCTATCCCAGTAACAGGTTGTGAAGGCACATAGTGTTGTAAGACGTCGAGGCTCCCACATTTTCTAGACAGTCGGCTCACAGATGGCGCTGAGATTGTCAGCCTTACCCGCCGGCCACCCTTTACCCCAAAGAATATTCGTGGTATTCATTTCTCTTAAAGGCTGAGTCGTTCCCCCAGGCCATAGTGAGGCTGGAAGGATTTGGTAAATTGAAAAATCTAGTGACCGCATCGAGAACCGAACCTGCGATATTAAAGAATAAAACCCGACCGATTACAAAATAGTTCATTGTCCAACATTTTTGTAAGCACTGCCCCTTGCTCACACGCCACCTGCTGAGATGTTCAATAGCCCTGATCACGCAGCACATTATCAGATTTATTAGCTCTAAATTCATGTCTGGTCTGGCATTTGGCTGGTTACAGTGTAAGAACATTATTAACTGAATTGCGCGAAGACGGAAAGAACGAAAAACGGAGGAAAAGGCAAAGAACTAAAGGAAGAAATGAAGGGAAAGCAAAGAATAAACCTAAGAGTGACGAACTGTGAATGCGCAGTCATGACTGTTTGAATTTCAGTAAGACTGTGATGGGTTAGGCACTGTGCTAGGCACCTCAGAGATTTGAGGTCTTCACGGCGGTCACTGTGAAGAAATAAGTCTTCTGGGATATGGCACCGTGTAGATAATTGTGTTAACCGACGTTCCTGAGCAACATACTGCCTCCTTCTTCAGGATCGAAAAGTAAGCCAAGAAAGAAACCAGCAGAATCACTCAGAAAATTTTTTGACACTAACTTCACGTAGCAACTTACTACATTTTATCGATTGATGCTGTAAGATGTTGGGAGCCGGGATAGCTCAGTCGGTATAGCGACTGGCTGCGGGCTGGACGACCGAGGGGTCGGAGTTCAAGTCCCGGTAGGGGGTTAATAATTTTCTCTTCTGCACGTCGTCCAGACCGGCTCTGGGGTCCACTCAGCCTCCTATCCAATGGGTACCGGCGAGTCTTTCTCCGGTGGTAAAGCGGCCGGGGCGTGAAGCTGACCACTTACTTCCAGTTGGTGCCAAGGTCAAGAAAGAGTGGCGCTTTATCTCCCCATTCGCCTTCATGGAGTAGTGCTTTACTAGTTAAGTACAGCAACAACTTTCCCATAAGATTCTTTTCGCAAACCCACCCGCTTTACCCCAGGGAAATGGGCCCGTTGGGTGAGTGGTGTCGAAAAGAGAAGGAATGCCGGAAAGCCGGAAATATCAGTTCAGTTTCAAGGATCGTGTAACATAACTGCCGCAAGCACCTGCGGGTTTCTTACTTGCTTTATTCCACCCTGAAGATGGAGGTGATAGGTTACTCCGAAACGTCCGGCTGCCGCCTAGCTATACGGAATTACAGTCCAGAAGAAGAAGTTTATATACACATTAAACCCCTCGTTACGCCGATTACAGTTACGTCCGATGGAAATGTGGAAATTGGGAAATGCTGTTCACAGTTGAGTACATGCTTAAGAAGACACATGGAATTTAGGAGCGAGAGGGCTTTCAGACTGTGTTGAGGGCTGAATCCACGGAAGGAAACACCCAAGATTGGCTTCAGCTGGATGAAGGAGACCCTGGATTTCAGCTTCTTGTCTCTTTATAGTTTTTAAATAAAGGCTCTACAGTGACATTTTGTTATTTATTTTCATCAACACTATTTATTATTATTATTATTATTATTATTATCTTACTGCAGTTGGGTGTTCACCCGGTGGCAGTAGAACTTACACTGATACAGACAAGGAGATACTATAACATAAGGGAAATACAAAACAAAATACAATACAGAAAACAATGTACACACTTATCATACACATTACTAGATTTCCCGTTTAGCTGTTTTCTAAGTTTTTTTTTTTTT
>NW_019731605.1:23348-63484 GCF_002891405.2 Cryptotermes secundus
CAAAGGGATGGAAGCCAGTTTGCCGGGAGGGGGGGGTAAGTAGCTTCAGTGTTTAGTCACGTACTTCGCGCTTAACTGTTTAAAATTGCAGAGTAATTCTAAATTATTGTCGGGCTTCTGTGCGGTACGAACGGAGGCCAGTGTCTTGATGCCTTTCGGGAAGCTATCACCGTTTCTTGTGAGAGTCATTTGAAACCCACGACTTTTCTCTCTTTGAGAAAATTGTGGTGTTTCTTTACTGCTAAATGAGGCATTACATGTACTTTAAAGAGCTAATCTGCTCCTAATATCTTCGTGAATATAATTTCGATTTGTTACTTTTCTTGCCAGATATTTGAAATATATGCCATTTTTCTGAAGACTTATTGTCTTCTTTTAATTTTAATCGCGTCCAGTATGCAAGAGTTGGCGCAACTCAGTTTGTGTAGTGACTAGTCTACTGGCTGAACGACCCGAGAACCGGGGTTCCATTCCCGATGGGATAGGAGACAGACCTAACCTCTTATCCTTTGGGTACCGGAGACTCGGGGTGTGAAGCCAACCGCTCACCTCCATCTAGTTCCGAGTTTTGGAATATGTGGAGCCATACCTTCACTCCTCAATGTGCTTGTGCTTTATTAAATGCAAGGGCAACTTTACTTCCTGCTTTATGCCTGTTATATGCCTTTCAAAGAACATGAAGCAATGGAGTATAATCAGAATTGGAGCCAAATGCAAGGGCTCACAGACATTGCGGTCCCCCCGAGACAAGGTACACAGGAGAACTCCACTACGTGATCAGGGAAATTTCAGAAATCGTGAGGCTTGGTTCCGCCGATCAGACTTTCACCTCTGGATCCTTGAACTTACCGACTATCGCCCGGTAGTGCATTCTGTTCCACTCTCTGGGTTCGACATTTCAGTTTGCAGTCGTGACGTATGCTTGTCTGGCGGCTACAAGTCCGCGGTGCAAAAAGTCTGCTCGCTGCGGAACGCGGGCGGGCGGGCGGGCCGTCCCTGCTACTTCGTGTTTCCGAGTTCAGCATTTCCACTCCCGCTTTCCCGGTCAGCAGTTTCTGCAGTGCCTTAATCCTCTGAGTCACCGTAGTTACTGCAGTGTGGCATTTAGACCCGTTGTTAGGCGGCGACCGCAATCAACACAGTAATGGTGTTTTCTGCGCTGTCCGCTAAGCGGCAGTTGGATGCAGCAACAGAGGAATGTCGTTTTCTGCGCGATCCGCTAGGCAACAGTTGAAAAACAATGAGCGGTGTCTTCTACGCGGTCCGTGCCGAGATGTTATGAGCGGGATAAGTTTGTAGATGCAAGGCAGTCAGTCACCAGCCTGGGAGTTAGTGGAGTGGCGCGAGTATGTTGATGAATCAGTGAGTGAGTTAGAGGACAGCTACGGTTCAGTACTTGTGAGCTGTTGCTGTTAGAAGCTGTCAGCTCAGGCGCGGGGACAGTCCAGGAACCCAGAGGAATGAGAAAGTCGGCCGTTGGAAACCGCTACCAAGTAACGCAGTGAAGAACGTGATTGAGAACACTAGTGTGTTTGTGTGTTAGTGTGGAGTGATTGTAAATTGTGTAAATCAGCAGTAGTGTTATAGTTATTTGTAGTTACGACCTGTAAATATCCAATAAATCCAGTTACCATTCCGAACCCCGTCTGTAGTAACCCATGCACTTGACAGTTTCCTTAGGTAAAGAGAAGGCAAAGCTATCCCTGTATTAGGCCATGGAGGTCCATAGGGTACTGAGACGTCGAGGCTCCCACATTTTCTGGACAGTCAGCTCATAGATGGTGGTGAGGTTGTCAGCCTTACGCACCTGCCTCCCTTTACCCCACAGGAAAATTCCTGGTCCTCATTTCTGTTAGAGGCTGAGTCGACCCCAGTGCCATAGTGTGGCTGGAAGGATTAGGTCAATTGAAAAATAAAATCCACCTCATCGGGACTGGAACCTGCGACCTTCCGGCTTGTAGCAGAGTGCCTCAACCAAACACGCTACCGCGCGCCACCAATATTTCCTTAGCTATGCGGAATGACTATCGCTTACATAACGTATTGAAGTGCAGCGTTTAGGAGCGTGAAGCCGGGCCGCAGAAAGGGGGACCAATCACGTCCCCCCCCCCAGTCCCAACTGGCAGCGCTAATTGGTACTCCTGACAGGCACGATGCCGCTCTTTAGACAGACGGGCAGCCGCACAAAGCGGGAGCTAACCTCCGTTCACTATATTAAAAACTGAATGGAACATTGGAGTGAATAGATGGATAATAGCAGTTCGGAAGTGTACTTCTTAAATGATTGATTGTTTGATTGATCGATTCTTGGCGTGTTTAACAACGCGTTTTATCTTCTTTTTTTTTTCGAATGGTAGGGATTAATTTACGATGCTGACGAGATCACTATGGAGATGTAGGGATAATATTACAAGAAGTTCTGGGAAGAACTAACCGCCAACTTTACTTTGATACGACCCGGGCCTCGTATAAAGCGAAAACATTACGGGGGCGCACAGACACTTATAGCAATGGTCTCATGAGACAAGAGACAAGAGACATGAGACAGACAGAAAGATGATATCATGAGTTTCCTTTCATTTTTTTTCAAAATCAGGTCGTCTTGGCGAAAAACCGGTTGGGGCTCGCGACCTGTTTTTTTTTTGTTTCTGATCAGTTGCGGTTATAGTCCTTATGCAACATCCTCACTGACGAGAGGGCGAGTCTGTCTGCCCGGGTTCGATCGCGGGTCTGGTCAAGTGGGATTTGTGGTGGACATAGGGGCGCTGGGGCGGGTTTTCTCTGAGTACTTCAGTTTCCCCTGTTAATCTTCATTCCACCAAATTCTCCATCATCATAATCACTCGGGGCAGGTACAATAGGCCAATCAGTGACCGCCGTGACGAGTAGACCCAGCTGGACTCCACCTCCCACTAAGCGAATTTAAAAAAAAAAAGGCTAGCAAAGTTACCGCCATCTGTGAGCCGATTGTCTACAGAATGTGGGAGCCTCGACGTCTCACAACCCTATGGGCCTCCACAGCCTCTTACATGGATAGCTTTACCTTACCTTTACGATCGTGTGTACTAGAAACGCGCTGACTTCTCATCACGACTGACGTGGAAATAGACACATACACGTACACGACATATGAACCAGGCTGTAACGTGGAAGTCCCGACATGTCAGGCGGAGAATAACGGGGAAGTCCCGAAATGTCAGCCGGAGAATAACGGGGAAGTCCCGACATGTCAGCCGGAGAATAACGGGGAAGTGTCGAACAATTTTTGTCCGTTAAATCCGCAATCCATTAAATCGAAGATTTGCTGTACTTATTCTATGGAACGCGCATGACCGCGCATGCGTCAGTTTTAGGGCATTTAAAATACCAGATGGACGTTGTGCAAGGAACAGATGGAGCTCAAGTCGTAGCGTAGTGAAATGTAGGAAGGTGGGATGTAAATTCCTAACTCTGTTTATTTTCTCAACAAAAATGTTTAAAATATGTGCACTGTTTCCCAGAAATCCTATATATTGGAGGTAAACAGCGTGTTATTGTCTTATACATACATTTTTATAGCAGTGCTCCTCATTTCGATAAATATTTGCTGAGTTACGTCCCAAATGCGCGCAGAAGCGCTTGCAGGTCTTCAAGAAAAGTGTCCGTTATTTTTGTCCGATCTTTAACCAAAATTAGATTATATCGACAGATATCAACACAACCCGCCTACACCAAATTTCGTGATAATCGGTTCAGCGGATCTCGATTTGTTACATGCGGACAGACAAGTTAGAAATGACGAAATTAATAGACACATTTAGACAGGTTTATTTAGACAAGATTTCCAATTTTGAACCATGAAGCCATAAAGGGAAACTTCCTCTGTATTCCACAAATGCGTTTTCTCCGATTTTGCACAACTCATTGTCCTTGATGTTCATTTGTTACAGACAAAATTCTATTGTTGTGAAGCTAATAACAATGAGGTTTCTCCAAAACATTGATAAATATTGTCACTCGTATTTATGTGACTATAGACGGGGTTTCGGACTGGATATTGGATTTATCGACCACTTACACACACACTACTCGGAACTACAAGCAATTACAGCGCCACCGCTAAACTCCACAACTCACAAATCACCACAGCACTCACTAAGCCTTTTCCTACCTACTGTGTCACCAGCCGTTCCCTGGTAACGGCTTCTAACAATGGAGATTCTTCAGCTTCCGCGCTCAAGTCCTCTCCGAATGGCGGCTCCTTTCCAACTGATACTTTTCTTCACAGCCTCCCGTATAGAACTAACTCGGTTGTTCCAGTTGTTTTCTTTATAACTCCTCGTCATGGTCGACGGAGACAACACCGTTCTCGTATGCATATCCGTTGCCGCGGGAACATGTTTACCTGGCTGTTCCCTAGCGGCGGCCGTCTGTTCTTACTGAGAATCTGTTGCCTAGCAGTGGATGTCTTTCCGTTGTCTGTTTCGCGGCCGTTGCTTAGAAACGAATGTTATTGTGGAATCTTGTATAATGTAGCCCCTAACCTGGGCGATTGTGATTGTGATTCTAAGGGACCCAACAGAGTAGGTCTTTCCTCACCTGAGGACGGAAACAGATCCAGTTTCCGAAACGTCGTGTTTTTTCTTAGTTATTTAGAATCCGGACAATGGACAAAGTCCGAAAACCCAGTATCTCTGAATATTAATGTTATCCTTCTATCTGCGCCTAAGTACCTAGCCAGCTGGAGTAGCGGTAACGCACTTCGCTCACAATTGGCCGGCCCTTATTTATAATCTCGAAGGGTAATCTAATATGTCGTGACAGGTTTTTCATAGATTTTCTTCCGTCACTAATTCCATTTTAATACCTTGAGTTTGCCACGACAGCTTCCTTCCAGATCCTTTCCGATTCACTATTCGCCATCATTCTACAGCTGGACGGTATAGCTACTGACAGCGTCTGCCTGTATCCCTAAATTCGTGTAGGGTATTACTCATCTCCCGAGGATATCACATGCCCCACCACTCTGATCGCATCTGGTAGCAGTACGCTTGCGCGAAGTCGAATCAGCTGGGACATGCGCAGATTGGTCTGCGTGCGAGCACTGGTTGTATTGGAGGCTGCGCTAGTTCTAAATCATGACCTTGCCCACAGCAAGTAAACAATCTGTTCACCTTAACAGTAAGAGTAAATATTTAAACCGCGAACAATTTTGTTCTTGTTTACACCGTAAATCCGTTTGTCACACAAAAAAAAATTGTATTTTTACAATTCGAGTGAAGAGTAAATTAATTCTGGCCATTTGTGACGATTACATATTTGTGATGTTAGTAAACTGTTTAATGTGGAAACATCGTCATATTTTACCGAACTTCGTAGTGGAGGGTGTACCACCCCTGCCTTATATCCGGGAGGTCCTGAGTTGAAGTTTCTGTTAGGAGACCGGGAATCGTGACCGATTTGCTTGGCTTTCTTCAGCATCAAATTAATCCCAGACCGAATTTTCCATGTCTTTTGACGGAACAGGTTAGTTTGAATGTCACGTTCTGGGACTTATATTCAGCGGGTGTTTGGTTCGAATCTTGGCCGGCACACAGCTGTCCCCGCCTCGGGTTTTCCTTGGTTTCCACAGTTCCCCCACACAAATGACAGGCAGCTACCTCAATAAAATTCCCTCAAACCTAGAGGACTAGGGACAACGCTTCGTCTGAACCCTACCTTTTGATCTCTCTCGCATGTGTGGCTCTACCAGGAGCTTACGCTCCCACCAGCATAGCTCTCCAGGTTATTTGGGTGTCCACACTTGCTGTCCACGATAAGGCGGTAGTTCTCGAGCGGAAGGAGACGGAATTAATGTTTCCAGATCGTTTCCGGTTCAGGTGTCAGCCACTATTAGTCGGTATAGCGACGGGAATCGGGTTGGACGGCCGGGGTTCGATTTCCGGCACAGCAAGATTTTCTCTTCTCGTTGTCGTCCAGACTGGCTTTGGCGCCCACCCAAACTCCTATGTAATGGGTACCGGGGGCTCTTTCCCCCGGGGGTAAAGCGGCCGGAGCGTGAAACTTACCACTCCCCTCGATCTAGTGCCGAGGTCTGTAATGGAGGAGTTGTACTTCTACACCTCTATATTCCCTCGTGCCATGGTGGTTAATAACTAACTAATTAACTTAATAACTAACATCTTTACCTTTATAGGTTATAAATCCGTGTACATTACCTTTATGAGTAATTTATTTTCTTTATTTCCTTTCTACATTTGATTTTTAAAGATTTAATTTTGTTGTCTACGTCTTTTCGAGTTGCATTGTTTTTCGGTTCTATGAATGTTGTTAACAGCTCTTTTATTTCTGTCTATGAACATCGTTTAATAAGCACCCCCACCAGTATAATTCTCTGCAAACATTAGCAATTATGAATAAATTGTCATACGTTTCTCCTTTGTTTTCATACCTACACACTCCGTGGTGGCTAATGCAATATTGGGGGGCTTGTCAGTGCAAATATCGCACGGTTAGTGTTTACTGACAATATCGGAACTTTTTTGAAACCCATCAGTCGACGTTTCTTCAATATTTGGCACTGTCAGCTTCACCTCAACACGGTCAGTAGAGGAATATTGACAATAAATATTGATCATGTAAAGCATCGCAACGTCTGTATTTCAGGCGGACATTTGTAATTTTTAACTTTATGTTCTTGCAAAATGGACCCGACTTTAAACATTAATTAAACGAGAAAAATTTTGCTGCATGCTTCGTATTGGCCTTTTGCTTACTGTTCAGCCTTGAAGATGGAGGCGACATCTTCCTCCAAAATGTCTTTTGGCTTCCAAAGGATTACACGGCGTCATATCCCCGAAGATGGAAGTCCAGTTTAAGCAATATTTGCTGTTGCATTGATGTATTTGTTTGTATTTCCGTCTCAAATGCAACCTGCTCTCTTGGCCTGCTTCTCTGTCACTACATGTTTCGGCCGTACACTGCCATCATCAGGTTCACTTCTAACCTTGCCAAAACTGTTCCACTGTATGTAAAAAGGTAAAGCTATCCCTGTAACAGTGAAGGCCCAAATTTTTTCTAGACAATCGGCTCACAGATGGCGGTATGGTTGTGAGCCTTACTCTCATTTCTGTTAGAGGCTGAGTCGAACCCAGGATCATAGTGCGGCTGGATGGATTAGGACAGTTGAAAAATTCCACCTCATCGGGACTCGAACCCGCGACTTTCCGGCTTGTAACACAGTATCTCAACCAACTACGCTATCTTGTGCCCCGTTCCACTGTATGTTTACAGTAAAGTTACATATCGTGTGTTAACACGGCGTTGATTATTAATTAAAATATATTTAGAATTGTGATTAAAATTAATACTTCCTAAAAATTGTTCCTCATTGTAGCCATCGGCTATTCATTGAAATATGTGTTTATCTGCGAGTATGTCTCGTGGCGTGGCTGTTTTCTGCCATGTGTAAATAATCCGTTGTGTTATATAATTTTCTCATTCTCATTGTTAGTTTTTTGCCGTTGTCGTTATGTATGTTAATGCGCAGTTCGTGTAGATGTCAGTGCAGTGCTATTACGTGCATGTTACCTGTAATATATAATAATTGTATTATTATATAGTATTTGTTATGTTTATTGTTTGTGTACGTAAGTTTAGGGGCACGCGGTAGCGTAGTTGGTTGAGGCACTATACTACAAGCCGGAAGGTCGCGGTTTCTTGTTCCGATGAGGTGGATTTTTCAGTTGACCTAATCCTTCCAGCCACACTATGGCCCTGGGGTCGACGTAGCCTCCAACAGGAATGAGTACCAGGAATCTTCCTGGGGGGTAAAGGGCAGCCGGCGCGTAAGGCTGACAACCTTATCGACATCTGTGAACCATTTGTCTACACAAAATGTCAGAGTCTCGACGTCTCACAATCCTATGGGCCTCCACGGCCTGTCACAGAGATAGCTTTACTTTGTACGTAAGTTTACTTGTCTTGTTATGAAAGGTTAATCAACTCCGTCCAGTGTCACTGATAGAATGTTTCCTTTTTTTTTTTTTCTTTCATCCTTGACATGTTTCGGCCTTAGAGATCATCTTCAGAAGGATATATCAATACAGGCAGAAAATACTATTACATTGTGTTTGCTCAATATCAATACATACAGACAATATCATCACAACGCCATGAATATAAAACCTGACCCTTTCGCAACTCTTGTACAATGTATGTATGTATTGATACTGACCAGTCACAATGTAATAGTAGTTTCTGCCTGTATTGATATATCCTTCTGAAAATGGTCGCTAAGGCCGAAACATGTCAAGGATGAAAGAAAAAAAAAAAAAGGAAACATTTTATAAGTGACACTGGACGGAGTTGATTAACCTTTTGTGATATTGCTAGTGTGACGGACCAGGATGAACCAAATCAAATTTACTTGTCATGCTTACATATTGGGGCGTATATAAACGACCGCGAAACAAACAAGAAAACAGCCGTTGCCAGGCAGCAGATTCTTAACAAGAAAGAGTTGAACTACAGCAATAGAGGAACTGCCTAAAACGGTGTTTTATTAGCAGTCCGTGTAAGGGAATTATATAACAAGGACACCAGCCCTGAAGTTATTCAGTTGAAAGTCACACTGTGATGAGAAGACTAGGAGGTTGGCGTTAGATGGCCGCCAGCCTGGGAGTTAGTTGAAAGAAAGTCTGTGAAGAGAAGACTTAGTATATTCTTTCAGCACAGAAGCTAAAAAATCTCCAATGTTAGAACCCGTTGCCAGGGAACGACGGGCGAAGACAGCAGAATGAAAAGACTTAGCGTGTACTGTACTGATCTGTGCAGTGTGGAGATCAGAGATTGTCGTAATTAAGTGTAGTCACGAGTCTTGTGTTGAAGTGTCGAATAAATCAAATTACCGATCCAAACACCGTCGATATTGACTCAAACACGTGCTAATAAGTTAGATTAACTTGTGGATTTTTCCACGCTGTTGGGCTGGTTATGTTTTTTATTTGTGTGTGTAGAAATTATGAACGTTCTGTGTGACCAGTTCTCCTTTTTAAGAAAAGAGCTGGGGGCGTGTGCTGCTCTCCGGTGTAAAGTTCATACAAGGTCTCGAATGTGTGCGTCATCCACATTGCCACAAAGTATGTGTGTGACTATAGACGGGGTTTTGGATAATTGATTTTGGTGACTGGATTCATTGACCATTTAGAAGTCGTGATTACAAACAATTACAGCACACGCTAAGTCTTTTAAAATCTGCAGTATCATCACTAGTCGTTTCCTGGTAACGGCTTCTAACAATGGCTATTCTTCTGCTTCCGTGCTCCAGTTCTCTCTGAACTGAAGAGTTAGTGAAACTGACCACATCTGTCGCAACAAAACTTCTGTGATGGTATGCAGTGATACTGTGACGTTACAGTACCTTTGCTTGTTTTTCGCTATACTGAATCATATGATTGGCAGGTTAAGGACATGTGTCTCCGAGTCATATTGTAATGTATCAGTTAGGACTTCTTTACGTAGGACACGTTTCATCGAAAGGCATCTGAACATAATTGTAAACGTAAAATTCTTTTAAAATAATTTCAAGTGGGTTATTTAAGGACGCAAGTGCCGGGATTGCTCAGTCGGTATAGCGGCGGGCTACGTGTTCGACTGCCGGAGTTCTATTCCCGGCAGGGGCAAGTTATATATGTTTTCCACAGCGTCCAGACCGAGTCTGAAACGGCTGTTTCACTGTGTCCACAGTTCTTGCTTTGAGCAAATATGCCAAAATTCTTTGGATTGTTTATGTTCCATCGCCGCACCAATTTTATACTTCATTAGATGGCACTATAAAATTCTGAAGCCAAAACATCTTCGCACCAACCAAAAACAGCTCCCTGGACAGAGTTTCAAATTTGTCGAAGGTCCGATACTATAGGCTACGTCATTTCCAGACTCCCATTCGCTCTCGCTCTCTCTCTTGTACGTTCCATCTTACGTTTCCGCGCGTCCGCCATTTTGTTGTCACTGAATTTATCAAAAAGACCGAAAGATCGGAGTGGCCTTGGGCGCCCCCTTTCCCACCCCGCAAAGCGGTTATACCAACTTTCGAGAAAGTCTGTCAATTAGTTGAAAAATTGAAGACACAGACTGACAGAATGGTGATCTCATAAGCTAACTTTCTTTGCTTTAAGCAGAGAGACTGTTGGGCATGCTGGCTCAGTCGGTAACGTTTCTGACTTAGTGTTAGCCCTGGATATCGGCTGTCCCGACCGATAATTCTCGTGGTTTATTTCAGTTCCTCCAGACAAAAGTGGGGTTTTTTCTTAAGTTAGGCCACGACCGCTTCTGTCACATCCTTTCGAGTTCACTGTGCACTATCACCCAGTCATCCGGTGTTACACGTCACTTACTGGTGCGGTCATTAAATAAAGATCAGATAAATAAACGAAACAGAAAGGAAAGCGGACTAAAATTGTGGGAAGAATTAAAAGAGAAAAGAGATGTATGTGGAGGGTGAGAGGCCTATGTGGAGGTGGGGTCGAATACCTCCATAGTAGCCCTGCGAGTCGTAGGAGGCGATAAAAGGGAACTCAGTGCCTGGTGATATAACCGGTTCACCCTGTTCCTGGGGGATATAAATACGAGGACCTGGCTCTCCAAGTTGGGGGAGTCTCGAATCTGAGACAGTAAAATGTGGTAATGAGTCCCGCCGGACTCGGACCCGAGAATAACTGCGCTGGCGAGGACCAGCAGCAGTTGTAAACGGCAGACACATCCTCTCGTCAAAGAGGCTGGTACATAAGGACTACGAACTCAAAGGTTCAGTTGAAAAACAAAATTGCTGGTCGATAGTCTCAAGGGGCTTGTCGCCAAGACGAGCTGATTGGCGTTAAACCGCCAGTAGCAAAGTAACTCTTGACTCTGAGGATGGTGAGGAGTCGGTATAGCTCAGTGGGTATAGCGACGGGCTACTGGTTGGACGGCCAAGGTTCGATTCTCAGTAGAGGCAAGATTTTTCTCTCCACAGCGTCCAGACCGGCTCTGGGGTCCACCCACCCTCCTATCCAATGGGTACCGGGGACACTTCCCCCGGGAGTGAAGCCGACAACTCGCCTCCAAATAGTGTCGAGGAAAAGAATAGTGGAGCAATACCTCCACTCCGCAGTACGTCCTCGTGGCATAGTGCTTGATTAAATTAAGCACATGAACAACTTGAGGATGGCTGAGAAGAGACAAAGAAGACGGTGACAGATGCAATGGGGTTGCGTTCCATTGCGCATCCCTTCACGCCTGTCCCGCGCGGAGAAGCCGAGGAATGCAGTTCCCGCGGTGGCCGTAAGGTGCGCATCCGTAACCTGCTCATAATGTCGGATGAGTCAGGCAGGGGCAGAGCCAAGCAAGCTGCATTCCTGAACCCATCTCTTGACCCTGGTCCGCGACACTGTTATTGCTGTGGTACATCGACCCGATGGGAACTACACTCTCACTGGCAAGGTCTCGGGTTCAAGCCCGCAGGCAGATCTTGTTGCAACATTCGTCGATAGCAACGGGTAAGAAGAAATGGGGCATAATTGTACAGTACGCGGTTCGTTGTTTGTTTGGTTAAAGTAAGAGAGCTTTGTGAGTCTGCACGGAGCGAATGGGGGGGGGGAAGCGGAGAGAGATGGACAGAGAGAGAGAGAAGAGGCACAGATGGAAAAGTGAAAAGAATAAAGGAAAGAAGACGGAAAGATAGAGGAAGAGAGAAATTAAATCAGAGAAAGAAACATAAAGAAGGAAAAGGGATAATGATGTGAGAATAGAAAGGAGAGAAAGGAAATAGGAGGAAGAAATCAATTGTGACAAAAGGGGGAACAGGGGCAAATGAGAAAGTAAAAGAAAAGATAGAAGGGGATAATGATACGGAAAAGAAGGACGGAAAGAAAAAAAGAGAAGAGATAAAGATAAAAATGAAGAGATTGAAAGACAGAGAGATAGGAAAGTAGAAATGGGGCAGATAAAGAAGTGAAAAAACAAATAAGTACGTACACAAACATGAAAATGAGAAAGAAGGAAAGAAATGAGAGAAGAGACGGAGCCACAGAAAGAGTAAGCAGAAAATAATGAATAAAGCATAGGAAGCAGGAATTACTGAAGCCCGTTATGGACGGAAGAAGAAGTCGGCCTGACCCAGATGTAGATGCATGGGGCCCTCCGAATATATGCAGGCCCCTCCTGTGGTCCGAGAGGACAACGCTCGGGCAGTTGGGGTCAAAGACATTGAACCCAGCCAGTCGCTCGGCTGCAAGGGGCTGACCAAGCTTTTGTTTTGCTTCGCAGCTCTCCTTTTTGCTTTGTACTTGCTTGCCGCTGTTCCCCTATTCTGCACCATCACCTTCCCCAATTCCTGTTCCCTGGTGTTCGCTCTTGGCCGCTCTCTCGGACAAGGGGATCGACTCCAGAAAAGGACGAGATTGTGAGATCTGAGAACGAAAGTTACTGCCGTCTGGGATGCGACACCATGAAATCTGGTAGCTATGTACCGACGTCCGCCTCCATCCACAGGAAATAAATAATTCTCTTTTCCACTTCAGGAGGGAGCTGTGATAGCTACCGGCTGCGGTCTGGGCTTCTGTTCCCACAGGAGACAAGAGACTGTTCTCTTCTCCACAGCTTCCAGAAAGGCTGCGGGCCCACGCGCCTTCCACTGTATGTCGTCGGTACCTTCCCCGGATATAAGCAGTCGCAGTGTGAAAACGTTCATTTAACTCCATCTGCTGCCAAGATTAGAAACACATGGAGCTATACCCTGAATTAATTAAACACAGAGACAACAACATCGTTACTTTGTCCGCTTGCGGAGTAAAACAGTTTAACGAGTAATGATCTACCACTACCGCAGTGGCCAGGAGATCTGACTGAGAGCTCGACTTGGAAAGAGAAGTTGAAGGAAACAGCGACTGTTACTTGAGGTTTGGATGCGAACACGCGTCCCCTGAGCAACGCAAACCGCAGTGTCGAGTGGTGGGACCTCTTGCGGCCTTCTGTTTACGGACTATGAATCAGTGGAAGAGCGGGCTAAGGACTGGCCCTGATGGGAAGAGAGTAAAGGAGATAATAAGGTCAGCCTTACGCGCCGGCCACCCTTTACCCCCGGGAACATTGCTGGTACTCATTTCTGTTAGAGGCTGAGTCGACCCCAGGGCCATAGTGCGGCTGGAAGGATTAGGTCAATTGAACAATCCAGTGACCTAGGAATACTGAATAAAACAGACACTAGGAAGACCTAGAAATAGATCAATTACAGTGAATAGGACACGAGGTTGTGGGCTGGAATCATTTCAGTCCGGGTAAGGTTCTTCGGAGGGCTAAGTTCTGTCTTCTTGGATGTAACGCTGTGTCACCTGTTGAAATGCAACAGACGTTTCGGGCCGCGCAGTGTTATATCCCAAAAGATATGACTCTTCATAACCACCGGCGTGAGAACCTCAAACCTCATACATGGTATTGAGCCTCTGGATTCCAAAAAAGTCAAGGAATTCGTTGAATACCTGAGCGACTAACAGTTTTTCAGTGCCGTTATTTGTCTAAATCTTCGCAGGGAACCTGCGCGGTGACCAAACTGCGGGTCGCACGCCTCTCCATGCTTGTTCATATTTCCAACATTTCATGTACACTACGGAATGCTAACGGTTTCTTCAGAAACAATACCGTCGTCTTGAGGAACACGGATGATGCGTGCCTCTCGGCCGTGTGTCTGTGATTGTTTTATCACCCACAGCCACAAAGGAGATCCCTCCACGTTTACCAGAATCATTTAAAATTCTGGGCACAAGGACTGGGCTGCAACTTCGTGTTGCAAGAGTGGCCAGTGCTTGGGAACTGGCAGCCGTTGATGAATTATTTTTGTTGGTTATTTTGCTACGCTGTCAGAATCTGAACCGTACCGTCAGACAGTAGGATAAATACAAATATTATGTCTCTGGACATTAACCATCGTCCTGTTTTTGTCTAAAACACTGTCCTGTATTTTATTAGAGACAACGTTTCGGAGACTGGGTCCTGTCTCCTTTTCTTCTGAAGACGGAGACGGAATACAGTCTCCGAAACGCGGTGCGTTTTAAATAAAAATAGGACGATTAATAAGGTCCAGAAATATAATATTAGTATTAATGTAACAGGCCGGTCACGTTAGTCATGCTGTGTAAGGAATGAACTGTCTTCGCTCGCTCGAACACTGGGATCGCGGTTTCGAATCCCACTCAAGACATGGATGTTTCTGTGTGAGTTTATTTTGTGTTTGTGTTGTCCTGTGCTTAGGTAGCGGCCTTGCGACGGGCTGATCACTCGCCCAAAGAGTCCTACCGTCAGTGAAAAATGATTACGGAACTGAATAAGAGGCCAGGGCCCTGAATGGGCTGCAAGGGCCATCGTCACAAACTTTTGGATCTTATTAAGTAGGATGAATGATGAATAAGAAGGGATATGGAAGGAACCGATTATGGCTTAAACGATGTACTATCCTGGCATCTGCCTGGAGGGACTGAGGAATACCACCTTAGTGTCACAGCCGAACATTCATACGTCCAGTGATTCGGTACTAAATTGTTTTGCAGTTTTCGATGGGAGCCGAAGTTACCGGAGGCGACTTCTCAGTGGAGACAAGGCCCCGTTATTCTGTAGAGTTGCCTGTTCATTTTGTAACGTATCCTCAGACGTAGCTTTGTATCATTCTGTGCTAAGTATAATTACTGAAGTTGCCAGCAGATGGATGTTTACAATCATCATGGTGACACACCAAAGTAAAACAGAAACAATTAGTGCAAGATTTATAGTTCTCATGGCGATCAATATCAGAATTACGGTCTTACAGGATTTGACGCCGTATTGTCCGATAGATTCTTATCGACGTTTCGGAGGAACTCCATGTATTTTCACTTTTCTACCCCGAAGATAGATAGAGTATGTTCCTCCGAAACACATTAATCTACAAAAATTATTATTGTTTTGTAGGTTATGACACTACGTAATTTTATAGGTGGTTACCAAAATTTCGGACACTAATACTGCTTCCATCATCAAGGTAGATGTGTCTTTGTCATCTGTCCTAAAGACTGAGGCAGTGATTCCTTCGAAACGCTGGTAACTACATACAGTTGACAAACCCAGAAGCCCACAATACAGGATCATATGCCTTCATTTGTTGATGTATTAGCCAACGAGCTGAAGAAACCCATAGATGTTCATTGACAAACTGATACTTACATTTATATGTTGCGGCCTGGCACGTAATGGAGCTTCTGACTCATGAGTATCTGCTTTCAGGGCCCGTCTCTTCACCTCCGCTGTCACTTCGCTGGCATTCCTGGGCGCAAACTGCAGAGGTCTATTGGCCGCCCTCTCTCTTGGCTTGATCTATGGAGTACAGACCACACACATGCACAGACACACACACACAGAGTTTGTTGTGATGCAGTGTAATGTTACTAACTCTCTGGTAACAGAACCCGAAGGTTCAACATCGCGAATACCAAAGCCCGCCACTAGACACGATCCTGAGCCAGTTCCATCCACCTCTCATCCTCACAACCTATTTCCCTAAGATCCATCTTACTAATTAACTAACTCTCTGGTAGCAGAACGGAGCCGGGATAGCGCAGTTGGTATAGGGACTGGCTACGGGCTTGAGCGAGGGGTCGGATTTCGAGTCCCGGTAGGGGGGTCAAAAATTTTCTCTTCCTCACGTCGTACAGGCCGGCTCTGGGGCGCACCCAACCTCCTATCCAATGGGTACCGGGGCTCCTTCCCCGGGGGTAAAGCGGCCGGTGCGTGAAGGTGATTACTCACCAACCAGTGCCGAATTCAAGAAAACGTGGATGCATACATCCTGTCCCCCATACTCCTTCATGGCGTGGTGCTTAATTAGTTAAGCACAAGCACAGCTTTACCTTTTTTTACCTTATCTGGTAGCAGAACCCGAAGGTTCAACACCGCCGAATCCAAAGTCCGCCACTGGACACGATCGTGAGCCAGTTCCATCCACTTCCTATCCTCAGAGCCTGCTTCACTTCGTCAAATAATTACTGTTGTGCATCGGATCTGGCTGCAATTAGGCACCATAGAAGCATGTGGCTTGTATTTGCATTGCTTCTCGTGGCGTTCATCGCTCCGCCTCCAATTCTGTATGTAGCTTCATGCAATGCTTTGCCTTGCCTTTCGCACCGCTGTACATTCTGAAGGGAGGACAGGAACAAGTCCGAGTGAAAGGAAACCCCTAAGGGGGCCCAGATGAAGCCAGTGAAAGAAAAAACACAGCAAGTACGGAGAAAATACACCTTCCCGTAACCCTCCTCAAGCTCTTACCGGTTCTGTCGGTAAAGAAACTTCCTTCAGTGTTACGGATCTCTTCTACTGCTGCAGAAAACGGTGTACATACTTTCTCATATGCGATTAAATGTGACCTAGGAAACGAAATCGATTGTTGCGTGGTATACAATTGTTGGTTGCTGAAACGGCGCAGTAATGAAATCCGTGAGACTGGTAAAATCGACATTTTGCGTTGGGTCCCCTAGTGAGCATAACGTTATGCTCCTGGAAATAGCACTTTTGAAGCTTTATTTACGGAGGCGGTCTCTGTAAGATCTTGAAATTTAATCACAATCCAAATTTTGTTCTGGGAGAACTATTTTTTTTTTTTTTAGTGACTGAGTGACTATAGAAGGGTTTGGAGTGGTAACTGGATATATTGGACATTTACACTCGTAATTGGGGGCACGCGGTAGCGTAGTTGGTTGAGGCATGAGGCAGTATGCTATAAGCCGGAAGGTCGCGAGATCGAATCCCAATGGGGTGGATTTTTTCAATTGATCTAATCCTTTCAGCCGCATTGTGGCTCAGGGGTCGACTCAGCCTCTTAACAAAAATGAGTACCAGGAATATTCCTGGCGGTAAAGGGAGGCCGGCGCGTAAGGCTGACAACTTCACCGCCATCTGTGAGCCGATTGGCTAGAAAATGTGGGAGCCTCGACGTCTCACAGCCCCATGGGTCTCCACGGCCTGTTTTCTTGGGTGATGATAGGATTACAATGGGAAGATTTATGTTAAGGTTATGTAGTTCGAGAGTGTGGCCCGGTTTTTGAACACTGCACGGGGGAATTTCTTGACTAGCTGAGCAACTGCCAAGTTCTCAAGATGGGCTCTGTATAGTGAATTTGCAATTAGTTGCCTGCTAAGTCACTGTGCAGGCGGTATAGCTTATTAACTCCGTTCTTGCGTACCTCTTTCCTTTAGGTGCGCGGCCTTGCCGCAGGGAGTTAGAGAAGTGTTCGCTCAGCGCTGTTACTTACTACCCATTCCAAAAGCATTTGTCAACTTGTGGCCTGTCATTGTATGTCAAACTGTGGAGTCCGTACAAATTCGTCCCCGATACTTATTGAGTAAGAGGCTGAGCCCCAGAGCCTGTCTGTACTCTGTAGATGCACGAAATATGGAATAGCTGTATCGTTTCAGAGCCGTTACGTAGCAATGGCTGTTCGTCTGGGTTCACGTTCTTCCTTTGAGCAGATATGCCACAGTATGAAGGTTTATAGGACAAATTATGAGCCTTAGTGTTGAATGACTAGTGCACTAACGCACGCTGTCAGATAAAGCACAGGAGATTAGATATTGACTTAGATCATAATTTATTTGTATACTGATAAATTTCAACCTTTGCCCGCTTTAGTCTTGTATTTCCTGGCATCATGAAAATGATTAAAATTGAGATTAAATTCCACTCTCCCGTGTTACGCCATGCAGGTGTTAAGACTGGGCTTTCGTAGCAACCTTCCGCCTCCATTTCAGGTGAAAAGGACGTATTTCTAAGTTGTACCTCCGTTAGAATTCCTGATCCAACGATGATATTAAATTTTCATATCATGCATCCTGTTGTGTTATAATATATAACTTCTTTATTTAAACCGTCACAACACAACTATATCAAGGTCAGTGGCTGGTTTTGGCTCTGCTACATGTTTCGGCTATTAAAAGCCATCATCAGGCAAATACATGGCTGACATATATACACCACTGAACTGCAGTATTAGTAAAATTGGATGCAATAATATTAATTATATAAAATACTTGGCGTAAAGATACATTAAATTAGATTATATAAAACAAAAGTTATAGTATAAAACAAGAATAAAATTCTTCGAGTGTTGCTTTAAATCATCGAGTCAGTCATTGGTTTTTGTGATTTATTCTTGTTTTATACTGTACCTTTTGTTTTATATAATCGAATTTATTGTATTTTTACGTCAAGTATTTTATATAATTAATATTATTGTATCCAATTTTACTAATACTGCAGTTCAGTGGTGTATATATGTTAGCCATGTATCTGCCTGATGATGGCTATTAATAGCCGAAACATGTAGCAGAGCCATAACCAGGCACCGACCTCGGTATAGTTGTGTTGTGACAGTTTTAATAAAGAAGTTGTAACGGCTGTACTTATTGTTGGTTTCGAAGTCTTCGCCTAGTAACGGCTCTATAGGCCACAGAACATTTCGGAGAATCATTTCACCTCCATCTTCAGGGTCGAGAAATACACAGAGAAAGAATCTAACATGATAGCAGGTGGCAATTAGAACCCTCAGCGTTATATCCCTGAAGACAGAACTCTTCAAGCCAGCGTTATCTGGTTTCATATGTTTTGCCCGCCCCCGCTTTCTTAAGTTGTTACAAGTTGAGGGAATCCCCGTGTGTCAGGAATTTCCAGGTTGGCTGACTTGATGTGCGAAGCCTCTATACGTAATTTACTGACACGTGACTTCAGTTTCTTGAAGTTGCTGTAACATTTCAGTACGCACGAAGTTTGGGTGTCCTTTAACCCTTTGAAGCCTGAAGGGACAGACAGACAGAGAGAGAGAGAGATCAAAATAGAGGGATGCGGGTTAGAGACACTACACTTAAGGAGATGGGACAGAAAAATGTTCCCAGGCAGTGTCCACTTGCCCTTCTGGTAAGGTAAAAATGTGCAGCTATCCCCGTAACAGGCCGTGGAGGTCCATAGGGTTGTGATACGTCGAGGCTCCCACATTTTCTAGACAGTTGGCTCACAGATGGTTGATGTTGTCAGCCTTACGAAGTTGTCGCCCTTTACCCCAGGAACATTCCTGGTACCCTACTCTGTAAGGCGTATACTCTCAATGTTCTATACACTTCATAGACCACCCAGTCTATTACAGTGTTCACTAGACGTTGTTTGGTAGCGGCTTCAACTGTGGACGTTCTCCTTCCTCTGGGTTCGTGAACTGTCCCCTGCCTCAGCTACCAGCTTCTCACAGCAGCAGCTCAGAACGGAATCCCAGCGGTTGTCTGGCTGACTCACCACCCAACCCTTCACTAACCTTTGCTTGATTGCTGAACTGCTGTTTGTCCTCCCCAGCACAATTGTTCTTGGTTTCGAGTCCCAAGGGACTCATGCCCATATTTTACTGTCTGACAGCTTTGGGACCCTGCAGACTGCTCTCACTGTTCTATAACAGGTCGGCAAGGACCGCCTTCCTTTAGTTGTATTATAATGGTGTTGTAGAATTGTTGGCGGAGCCGCTATCTAGCAACGGCTGTTGTATAGTTGATTATTTCGCGGTTGTTGCCTGGTAACGGGTCCACAAGGCACAATATGACACTCGTGAACATTAAGGCAAGTGGTACGTGTACTTACGATCGTGGCTTACGTGGTTAAACTGGACCGAGCGGCTCAGTTTAGCGCTGAAGTTCTTGACTTGTATTCGGGAAATGCTGGGTTCGAATCTCGGTCGTGACGTCGACTATCCTGACCGAGCTGCTTTTCTTTAAAGAATGCCGTCTTATGGGATGTGGCGCCCTGTAGATATTGTGTAAACCGACGTTTCGGAGGAACGTATCACCTCCATCTTCAGGTTATAACAAAAAATTCGCGAGCGAGGAACCAGCGTTAGCTATATTTCCACTCCCCCATACGTCCTCACGACATGGTGCTTAGACAGAATAACAGTTTCGTCTATGGTACCCAGTGCCATCTACTGGTACTTTCTCGCTGGTTTCTTACTTGGGCCATTGTTCCACCCAGAAGACTGAGGCGGCATGTTCATCCGAAACGTCGGTTGACTTTCAGCGGACTACACGGTGTTATATCCCACAGTTCCTACATGGTTTCGCCAGAATGAATGTCTTCTAGGTTATGACGCCGTAGATTTATGTAATTGCAATTTATTTAACGACACTGTATCTGACTCCGTAGCCTGGAACGAATGAGTCAACAAGCCGGAAGGTCGCGGTTTTGATTTCCCATGAGGTCACTGCATTTTTCAATTGACCTAAACCTTCCAGCCGCACTATGGCTCTGGGGTAGACTCAGCCTCTAACAGAAATGAGTACCAGGCATCTTCTTGGGGGTGAAGTGCGGCCGGCGCGTAAGTCTGACAGCCTCACCACCATCTGTGAGCCGACTGTCTAGAAAATGTTTAAGCCTCGACGTCTCACAACCCTCTGGGCCTCCACGGCCTGTTACAGAGATAGCTTTACCTTTTTTTTTGAGTTGCGTAGGTTAGAGAAGTCAGCGTCTGATTCACTGACCACAGTCCGGATAGTCATTGTCCCAGGCGAGATTAGAACGGGAACTCCACAAATGCAAGTCAGTAAAGCTATCTCTTGACCCCGCTTGGGGCCATCGAAAACGGTTGGTGCACGTCTACACGGAGTCACATCCCAGAAGATTTCAGATTTAGACTGACCTCCGTCAGAACCTCAGGTCCCACAAGATTATCTCTTTGCTCTCACCCAGTTGCGTTGTGAGGAGCAATAAAATTGTATGTTATGTTCGAACTCAATACCTTTGAAGAAACAGATGAAGAGTTGTCTCTGCGCTTAATTAAGCACCACGCCAAGAAGACGTATGGGAGAGTGGCGGTGTGACGCCACCAGTCTTGACCTCGGCTCTAGATGGGGTGAGTGACCAGCTTTACTCCCGGGCCAATTTACCCTGTGGAAAAGCTCCCGGCACTCGCTGAATAGGAGGGTGGTTGGGCTATGGAATAAAGAAAATCCTCTTGGCTCTTCCAGGAATCGAACCGCGACCGTCCTGCTCGTAGCATCTCACTGTACCGACTGCGTTATCTTGAAACACAAAAGATGATAATTTTTGTCATGTAGGGTGCGAATAGGCATAGTCTGATAGTACACCAGCGTTTTTGGAGCAACTTACTACTTCTATAATCAGGGTCGGAAGATAAATAAAAAGCAAAACGTCGATAAATTTCCACCCCACTGTACGGAGTCACATCCCGGAAGACAGTACTGTTTCTATTCGCTGTGAGAACCTCAGTCTGAAGATACATGTGTATTGTCACCCAATGGGATGTCACAATCCTTTTTTCTCCTCCCTCTGGTCCTTTGTTCTGCCTCTGATTTATGCATTTAATGTCCTTCCCCCGGATGATGTATTTGAAAAGCTCTATACCTTATGTTAGCTGCTTGGATGGTTGCTATTGGTGAATGATGCATGTATTTTTACCCCCACCTATTACTGTTTCGCGAAAGAATTTCTTTTTTTCTTGAGATATGCTGCTTGGAGCTTGACACTTTGGTGCTATGAACGACGATATAAGTCTCGATGGTCCTTGGCGGACTTGCGAGAGAGAGAGAGAGAGAGAGAGAAGGAATGTTTTCTCCAGCGACCAACAGCGCTGCAGCGGAGAAACTGTGAAGTTGTTGTGTACTGCCATTCCCCTGCCATTGGGTACTAGGCTCCCGTGGAGAGTGGATGTGTTCGAATTGTAGAACGATTCAGCTCCTCGGGGGACGTTTCCAGTGTTCACTAGATCGTACGAAGTCGTGTTTATACCCGGATTTTATGTGGTTTGAGAAACATAGTGATTTTATCAAAATCGAAGGAGATAAAGACAATTGATTTGTTTTGTTATCAAAATGATAAAGTCCACGTAGAGATAGGAGAGTATACACTTGACTAAGTTCTAGGTTTTTTTCTTCATTTCGAAAGTTATTTTGCTGTTTCTGTACTGTATGTGAACTTGTAAGGGACTGTGTGTTGTTTGAAGTTGTATAGCTGTGCGATTTTGTTTGAACGATGCGTGAAGTGTTTGGTGTTGTTAGTGGTGGCAGCAGCCGCAAATTAGACAGGCCTACACGTAGTGGGGTACCGGAAGTTGATATGAAGAAGTCCACAATCCCTGGGTATCTGGAACTGCCTCCAGAGAAGATGGAGCGATTAATTTGCCACGAACCCATCGAGATGTTTTACGAGGTTGAGGAGCAGCCATTTGCAAGGTAGGGGAAGCTGACACCTGTGTTTTGTCATTCCATTGTGTTTGTGTGTTGTGATAAATGTTGCAATTTTTGTGAAAACGAATCCCTTGCCGAATCAGTCTCACCTCATGACTTTGCAAAACGTAGTTCGCTTGTTATTTCGAAACAAAAAAAATTGACATACTTTCACCGAAGTCGTGGAGTAAGAGGAATTCTGAAGGTTATAAATTTGTTGTGGGGAAACAGTGCTGTGTATTTTCACTAAGGGGCAAAATGTTGGTTAGTTTCGTGGTAATGAACGAGGTGGATCTCTAATGTATGTTAACCAATTTTAAAACTGAAATCCCAGTAGACCAGGTTAAAATCAAATCCGCGTAAAGGATTTCATAATGTAAATCCATTAAAATCATAATTAAAACAACGCAGGTTGAAAACATATAGTTACCATTATAAACCAGTTTGAAATCTATATCAATATAAACTGATTCAGAAACCGAAATGTTCATCAACAAAGTGAAAATCGAAACTGGCATCAGGTGGTTCAAAAAAATTGAAGTTCGCCAAAATCAACCAGAACCTTTTATCCATGTAGACCAGTTTCAAGTAAAGAGTTTGAGCTTCAGGTATATAACAACGTATAGTTCGGTGAAAGTCAGCTGACGTTTCGGAGCAACATCTCCGACGTCTTAACGGTCTAAGAATCTGCATGCTTGGCTCACTCTTCGACTTTTACAAGATGGAGGTAATGCGTTCCACCAAAAAAAAAAATTAGGTAAAAATTCAGTCGGACTGCACGGTGTCACATTCCAAGAAATAGTAATGTACACGTTATAAATCTTGTTTGCCATGAAACCCCCAAATATTGTATAGCGTACACAGTTTCATTGCAGTATTTTTCTGTTTCGTGGAAGTTGGTTAGTTAATGAGCACATGTTACGCGTTATAGTTGTACAGAAAAGTCATGGGCCCGATAAATGTGGATATGGTTGCTGTATTATTGATATCACTGTGCTTGCTATGTAAGCCCAGCCTCGTAGAGGAAGGCAGAAGAGAGACAAAAGCACCGCAGGTTGAAACCAACTTCACGTGCCATGAATCCCATCTCGTTGTTTATGTAATGGTGGCTTTAAATTTTAAATGTATAATTTTACGATAAAGATCTCACGAAACACTAACATCAGGGGCTTGGGTAGTTCCTGAGAAGTCAGCTTTTGCTCCGCGACAGAAATTCAAACTATATTATTGAACCCAAAGGATCATTACCGTATTCACAAGAGCCCCTGTTCTGGACCAGATGAATTCAGTGCACACGTTCACTATGCTACAAGCCGGAAGGTCGCGGGTTCGATTTCCGATGTAATTGGAATTTTCATTTGATCTAATCCTTCAAGCCTCACTACGGTCTCACAACCTGTAACAAATGAGTGCCAGGAACCTTCCCAGGGGTAAAGGGCGGCCGGCGCGCAAGGCTCGCAACCTCACCGCCATCTGTGTGCCGATGTAAAAAAAAAAAAAGCTAGTGTCTCGAAGCTAAACATTCTTCCATACCGAAGCAGCAGATTCCTCCGAAACGTTTGTAGCTGTTTATCAAACTACACGTTGTCACTTCTAAGAACACGTGATGTCAGTAAAGAAAGAAGTAAACGTTTCTTATTTATCATCACTCTACATCCATCTTGCACCGAGAACCGTACAGTAGCTAACGTGGTTTTTCTCGCTGTATCAACCGCAACATTACATATTGCTGCATTCTGCCCACAGAGTGTATCTGTGTGTTCCGTATGGTTCTCACAGTAAACAGCGACTGTTTCCCTAAACAGCATTAACCGGTTGGGCTTTGTAGCGGAGACGTAATGTTTCCAGTGAGGTACGGACTGAACACACAAAAACTCTGCATTCTGCCACAGAGTGTATCTGTGTGTTCCTTCCGTACGGTTCTCACAGTGAACAGCGACTGCTTCCCCAAACAGCATTAACCGGTTGGGCTTTATAGTAAAACTTGGCTTGCTTTGTGTGCTGTAGGCTCTAAATTCTTTTAAATATTATTTACAGCAGCCCTTAAAGGACGGAAAACAGATCTCTCCTTGCCACGTCCTTCCACGCTGTTTTCTTGCTCGGTTTATTATTAGACTATTAAAGACGGAGGCAGCATCGTTGGAAACGTCGATTAGCTTTCAACGGACTAAACGGCGCTATGTCCCAGAAGATATAACTCTTCAGCATGTTGTATCGCAGCGGCAGTGAGACTTACATAGTTTGAAAGGGCACGTGCCGGTATAGCGACAGACTACGAGGTACACGGCCAGGGTTCGATTCCCGGAAAGTGAAAGAGATTTTTCTCGCCAGACTGGCTCTGGGGACCACAGCAGAGAAAGAAGCAATACGAAAACAATGAAGGCACGGTAAAGCTATCCCTGTAACAGGCCATGGAGGCCCATAGGGTACTGAGACGTCGAGGCTTCCACATTACATTTACATAACTGTAAAAAATACTGAACCTCTTAAAAATGTCTACTTTTTTTCACTCTGGTGGGACTGCGTTTTCTTTTACATTTTACAAAATGATGGGTAAGAACCGAGAATTCATACTATAAATCATTCGATTCACATTAATTTTCGGAGTAAGAACTTCGGACTTTGAAACTGCAACAAAGAGAAATTTGAGGCGCTTGGAGGTACGCCCTTGTTACGCTAACCTATCGCAATTCTTGTTTTCAATAAAATGCCAGTCACCCATTCAGTGAAATTAAAGTGTATTATACTGTATTGTTATAGAAACTTACCTTGTTTGCTGCGCCGCCTTTAATGGAATAACGATCCGTAGAAGGGCTGTCCAACTCGCGTCAGCGGTGCCCCATGCGACCCCAGAATGTGTTAACACCGCTCTCCGTTCGAAATAAAGATGGTGAATATTGTCGAAAAATGAAACTTTATAAAAAATGAAGGAGTCTGTCTGCTGGGATATAATGGCATGTAGAAATCAACCGACGTTTCGGTGGTTCCTCAGTCTTCAGGGTTGGAAAGTAAGCCAGTGAAGAAGTCTCTATGACGCAGGTAGCAAGCAGATGAGATAGAAGAGGTGAAGGTGAAGGTGAAGCCATCCCCGTAACAGTCCGTGAAGTCCCATAGGGTTGTTAGACGTCGAGGCTCCCACATTTTTTAGGCAGTCAACTGACAGATGATGGTGAGGTCAGCTTTACGCGCCGGCCACCCTTTACCCCCAGGAAGATTCCTGGTACTCATTTCTGTTAAGAGGCTGAGTCGACTCCAGGGCCATAGTGAAGCCGTGGAGGAAATAAATAGGAAGATACAGTCATGGATGGGAGAATAATATTAAAATGAATCTTAAGGAAATTGAAAGGTAGGATGTAAACCGCTTTCATCTGGTTCATGGTGGGTATCAGTGGAGGGCCCTTGTGGACACGGTAATGACCCTTAGTTCCATTAGTTGAGCAACTGTTAGCTTCTCATAAGGTAGTTCCATGGAGTTGGGTGCCACGGGGTTGTATCTAGTGGGATGTGATACGGAGTTGGACGGCCGAGAGCCGTATTATGAGGCTGATTCATGATTACGAGTGTTACTGTTAAATTAACAAAATGTGTTGGTCGGTATTTTGTGGAGCTTCTGTTATTCCATCAACCCTGAAATGGAAACATCCGCTGTTAAGGAAACTTACGAAGGGATGACCCCATTTTCTTTATATGTGATGTCCCGCAAGACTTGCGTGTAATCGTAAGACATTTAAATGTTTATCGATTAAAGTAAACGCGACGGATGAACCTGCCTGCCATTTTCTGCTTGCATTGCGTCACCGTGTGCTACTGACACGGCATTGGAGCGCCAGCCATGATGTTTGGAGGTTCCCACAACGGCGTTTCGGTGGAACAGTTCAGGCTGTAGAAATGGTGATAAAGCCGTGGCGATTCTGTTTCTTGTCTTACTCCCTTCCATGCTTTCTCCGTGTTCATATCTTTCACCCCCTTCATTCCTTCTCTTTCATTTCCCATTTACTTCTTTCATTCACTGTTGTCTTCTTATCTATTCATTTCTCCCTGTATTTTATCCTCTTTCCTCTCTGCCTCCCACTTAAGTATTTATTCCCTTTATTCTTTCTGCGTCCTTCCTTTCATCCATGTTTTGATTCTCCATACTTTCGTCCCGTCCACCTTGCTTTTTCATTGTCCTGTTGTTATTTCCTCGGTTCCTTTTACTCTTCTCCGTTTGTACCCACACCATTCTGTCGTAGTCGGTATAGCGACTGGCTACGGGCTGGATGACCGAGGGTCGGAGTTCGAGGCCCGGAAAGTTCACGAACTTTCTCTGCGTCATCCATATCGGCTATGGAGCCCACAATGCCCCCAATCCAATGGGTACCGGGGACTCTTACCGTAGGGTAAATCGGCTGGGAAGTGAAGTTGACCACCCACCTCCAACTAGTAACGAGGTTAAGAAAATGTGGATCTCTATATCCACTCCTCCATACGCCTTCATGCCATGGTGCTTAATTGGTTAGGCACAGGGACACCTTTACCTCTTTTACCTTACGTGAAGAGTTGGAGGCAGGAACTCCGCCATCTTGTGCAGGTCTGTGGTTATGAAGGTTAAGGTTTGAGACCCTCTGGGGCGTTGCGAGGCCTGCGAAACTTGACGTAACCACGCCATGAAAGCGTGTGGGGGAGTGGAAGTATAGCGCCACGTATTCTTACCTTCGCTAGTAGATGGAGTTGAATATTGAGCTTCACCGTTGCTGTACAGCGCTTTTCTCCTACTGGAGTAAAGGTCCCCGGTACCCATTTCATCATAGGAGCCGGCCTTGAAGCTGTGCAGAGAAGCATCTTAGCCCATCCGGGAATGAAACCTCGATTCCTCGGTCATCCAACCCGTAACCTAGTCACTATACCGGCTGAGCTGCCCTTTTCCTTTAGCGGACCACGTATTCGAAGGTGTTAATAGCCCCGCGACTAGTAATAACGGGTTTTCGATTGGATTTATTAGCACCTTCTTTTACAGTCACTCGTAGTAACGTTCAGTTACAAAAACTCAAAGCGAATCTTCAGCCGAACCCTTCTTCCTTGACTGCCGAGGACACGTTCCATTCTCGTTCTCTCTCTGTTTGATTCTGTGCTGTAATACTTGCATAGTCCGAGGCGGACCCACAGAAAACATCCGTTGCCCAGCAGTGGATATGTGCAAACGACATAGAAAACATCTCTGCCTCTGTTGTATTTACAGCGCGTTGCATAGCAACGGAAGTGATGCAATTGTTGCTTGCGTATTCGTTGCAGCGGGAATGTGTTCACCGGGTTGTTGCACAGAAATGGGTCTACATGTCACAATATTATGAAATATACTCCACATTCACCTCCAGCTAGTGCCGAGGTCAAGAAAACGTGGATGTGTACATCCACTCCCCCATACGCATTTATGGTCTAGTGCTTAGTTAAGTACAGGGACAACTTTACCTTTTTACAGTTGCCGGTATGTGCTGACTCTGCTATTAAAGTGATATGCAAACAAACGGGTTTTAAGTGAATACGGAAGTGTATTGGGTTTAGTGTTCTCACGGCTGTGACTGTGAAGAGTGCGATCTTCTGGGCTGTGACGCCGTGTAGTTTGGAGATAGCCCTGCGTTTCAGAGGGACATATCGCCTCCATCCTCAGCGTCGGAGGGTAAGCCAAGCTCAAAAGCAGCAGAAGAAGGTTGCAGGCTTGGCTCAGCATATGTCTTGCGTCTCTTACTCTTCGGTCCTGACGATAGAGGCAATATATTCCTCCGAAACGTCTGGTTCTCTTCAAGCAGTAATAACCACATATGTGTAGTTTAATTTCTTAAGCTGAGTGTTATCCCTTCCTGAATGTTTTAACTTATTTGTACTGTGATATTAACGCGGAGGACAATACCGAGCGAAGAACTGCTAGTTTTAGGTTTAATTCTTATATTCTTAATTCTAAAGATGATCGGTGATTGTTTGAAAAGACATTTCCTGTGTCCATATCAGTTTTGTATGAACTATCGTAGGGTCACAGGGCGGAAATTCCGTACATGTTCAGTGTGATGAGTCAGTTTATAGTTAACTTATTGTCCTCCGCAAGTTTGACCTTTACCGTCCAGCTATCCCACAGCGGCATTGCTGTGAAGTTCAAGGCCTTGGAAGAACACCAACAACAAAGAAACTATTCTTTAGCTGGATTAGAGGTTCTCACAGCGGTGTCTGCTAAGAGTTCTCGCTCTTGTGGGTTTTGACGCCTTACTTTCTATAGTTAAGACCTGTAATAGCTCAGTCGGTATAGTAACAGGCTACGGGCTGGACGACCGAGGTTTTGGATTTCGAGTCGCTGTAGGGTCAAGAATTCTCTCTTCTCTACATCGTCGAGATCGGCTCTAGGGTCCACCCAGCCTCCTGTCCAGTTGGTACCAGGGGTTATTTCTCCACGAGTAAAGTGGCCGGGGCGTGAAGTGACCACTCACCTTCACCTACGCCTTCATGGCGTAGTGCTTGATTAGTTAAGCACAGGGACAATTTTACCTTTCTTACCTTTACGTTATTCAGTAAATTTGCCAAATTACATCTTTGTGTAGCTCGCATGGGCGGTAAGGAATGCATTTTTGTTTGGTAAATCCGAAAAGACGAACTTGGATTAGTCCGGCAGACATAGGAGGATAATAATAAAATTAAGGTTAAATAAGATAAGGACGGGTAACTGAATTAATTTACGGGAAGTTAGGGGCCAGTGGAAAGTTTTTTAATCACGATAATAAACATGCAGAACCTATAAAAGATAATAAATTTCTTGACTTAGTAACTGCTCGCTTTTCAGTGAGTACTCTGGTCCGTAGAGGCAGTTAATTTCATTTTATAGTATCTGGAAGTACAGGACATTAATTCGGCCACTTGTAAAGAGAGAATTCTGGGCCAATTTGTAACAACAGCCATAATGAAAAGTCGGTTGATATATAAGCGGCGTAGTGCAAGAGTGACATTTCTCCCCATTTCTCTAGTTTACTGCATGGTTATTTAACAGAACCTTCCCAACCAAATATCTTGGAATTGGAGGACGATTTTGCATAATGATTCGAAACTGATTCAGCAGGAGGGAGCCATGTTTTATTTTAACGTAACGATGCTCGTATCGAGAGGCCGATGTTGGATCGGAGGCTTCAGTCAGGATAGCGTCAGAAGCATTAATGCAGTTGCTACCTGGGCGCCCGGGGTTCGAAACAAAGAGAAAAGGAGGGCAGAGTGAAAGACGGACGAAACGAGGAACAAAGAAACGAGTTAATTCCATTAGAAAGGGGAAACAAGTAGTTCAGTCTGCCCTTGTTTAAGCACCAAGCAATTAAAAAGCGTGGGACTGGCGGTATAGCTCCGGCCATTCTTAACCTCTGCACTGGATGGGCATGAGTGGTCAGCTTCACTCCTCAACCGACTTTACGTCCAGGAAACTACTTCCAGTAACCAATGTACTGGAGGCTCAGTGAGTCCTAGAGCCTGTTTGATCTGAATCTGGAGGTGCACGGTAGCGTAGTTGGTTGAGGCACTACAAGCCGGAAGGTCGTGGGTTCGATTCCCTCTGAGGTTGCTGGACTTTTTTTTCCAGTTTATCCGTTCTTTCCAGCCGCACTATGGCCCTGGGGTCGACTCAGCCTCTAGCAGAAATGAGTACCAGGAATCATCTTGGGGGTAAAGTGCGCCCGGCGCGTAAGGCTGCCAACCTCACCGCCATCTGTGAGCCGATTGTCTAGAAAATATAGGAGCCTTGACATCTCACAATCCTACGGGCCTCCACAGCTTGTCTCAAGGATAGCTTTACCTTTTACCCTTTTTTTTTTACCTTTACCTCGTTCTGGAATCGAATCGCGATTATTTGATCATCCAGCAAGTGTGGCTATGTTGGTTGAGTTGCCGCTCCAGAGAAGGAAGGAAGAGCGAAAGATATGAATAAGAAAAAAGAGGAAGAAAAGTGAATAAATGAAGAGAGAGTGAGGTTTATGGTACTAATTTCTTATGCCGTTGTTGCCCAGAAGTAGTGAGCCCGGCACTTCGCGTCTTAATCGCGCGTCCTTCGAACCTTGCAGGGAATTATAAATATGGTGAAGTTGCGAAGCTTCGCAAGAACATGGCGTGGCGTGGCAGCCAGCGGGGTCCAGTCGGGTTTCGAGCTGCAGGGCTTTATAAGGAAACTTGACTCTGTTTTTAAAAATTTAACGAAGCCAATTTTGATGCCCCCGGACACGCAGACAGCGTGGTCATAGGAGGCCATGTGATTCACGATTTCATTCATATAGACGTTCTTGTGGTCAGCAAAATGGCGCATGTAAGCTGATTTACTTGTCACACCCAGACTTTCTGTAACACAGTGGTAACTATCTGTACTAGCCATCTTAACCGTTAATAATTCGATATTCGCCTACATAGTAAAGCAGAAGTACAAATATTCCTCGCTGTTTTGCTTACCTCGTTTGACGTCCGTCTCACTTATTGCAATTACAAATAAGGTAAGTGCGGGCAATATGATCGCGCTAAGCTTCTCATGTTGAGAAAAGTGCACAATGAGGAGCTTCATAACTTGTACTCTTCTCCAAGTGTAATTAGAATGATCAAGTCAAGGAGGATGAGGTGGGCAGGGCATGTAGCACGAATGAGGGAGACGAGGAATGCGTATAGGATATTGGTAGGAAACCCAGAAGGAAAGAGACCACTGGGAAGACCAAGGCGTAGGTGGGTGGACTATTAAAATGGATCTTAGAGAGATAGGATGGGATGGTATTGATTGGATTGATCTGGCTCAGGATAGGGACCAGTGGAGGGCTGTTGTGAACACGGTAATGAACCTTCCATAAAATGTTGAGAAATTCTTAAGTAGCTGCAGAATTCGCAGCTCATCGAGAAGGGTAAGTAAGCAAGCTTCTCATATTAGTCCACTTTCTCTATTTCGAAAAAAAAAAGAAAAAAAAAAAGCTTACGAAGTCACCTTGCTATCTGTATATCCTAATAATATTTTTATTATGCGGTCCGTGTCGTGTGAAAGGAAAAGTAGGCGGTTCGCTAACATTTCTTATTTCCAAAAAAGAAATAAATAAAATTAGGCTTATGGGATCACCTTGCTCTCCGTCTGGTAAACACGTTTACGCGGCAACGAATACACACGCAATANAGTTCTACCCGGAACTTATCGCTAACATTTCTTATTTCCAAAAATAAATAAATAAAATGAGGCTTATGGGATCACCATGCTGTCCGTCTGGTAAACACGTTTACGCGGCAACGAATACACACGCAATAGAAGAACTATTGGGCGGGTCGTTTTCTTTGTGGTCCGTGTAATGTCAAGTGAAAGTAGGCAGTTCTCCCCAGAACTTGTTGTGTATATTATGAAATAACTTTGTTGTTACCCAATTTTTTGTTTTCTGTGCGGTCCGTGCCGCATGAAAGGCACTACTGTTGGTGTTTCTCGCCGCTCAGGCCCGCATGTCTGCTGCAATCTGAAAGGTACTTGTATGTTACGTCACGGTTGGATTTCTGAGAGGTCCGATTTTGGCTCATGATGAGCATTGTGCTAATAATATGGCGAATTGAAGACTTTCTTTAAAATATGACGCCGTAGTGGTTTCGTTAGATAGGTACTAACTTTTCCGATATTTTATTTGCAGTCTAATGATGTCTAATACAGCGGGATGAGACCAGTCCCCTGTTTAATAATCAAATGATCCCGCGTGACATTCTATCGCTGTACCGGCATTGAACGGTATATCGGTAATTGTCCCGCCGTCACACGGCATATCCGTCTTCTTTACTGCGTTCACAGCAGCGTAGTGTCGTGGGGTTGGCAGACATGCTTTCGGTGTAAAAGGTACAGTTGTCCCTGTGCTTAACTAATTATGCACTATGCCATGAAGACGTATGGAGGAGTGGATGTATAGATCCATATTTTCTTGACCTCGGCACTAGTTGGAGGTGAGGGGTCAACTTCACGTCCCGGCCGCTTTACCCCTGAGGAAAGAGTCGCCGGTACCCATTGGATAGGAGACTGGGTGGGTCCCAGAACCGGTCTGAAAATAGAAGAGTCTTGACCTTACCAGGACTCGAACTCCGACCCCTGGATTGTTCAGCCCGTAGCTAGTCGCTACTCTGGCTCTTACCATTTGGTTTGGCAATATTTAAAACTCGAAGAAGCGTGAAGTTCAGTTCACAAATATTTAATCACCGTGTAATAAAATTGGAATGCTTGCTGGATAACTGAGGCCGAAATGCCGGAGCCATTTTGCGTACCGCGCAGACGCACTCCGTAACAATTTTTGCGGCGCACAGTCTAAGTTGGCAGTAAATATAGTCAGGACGTTGGGTGCAAGAGGGACCTAATTCATCAAGGCAATCTTTATATATTGCCATTTCGTGTCAGAAGTCACGTTGGGCGCCTTTGGTACAAACCACAAGCGTGAAAATATGTAATGCTTTCTCTAAGGAAGTGCGTAATAGTGTTTCATTTGTTTTGATAATGGCCGTGATAACTAATTCCCCGGATCAGAGCCTTGAAGTGTCAGCAGTTCTAAGCACTGAAGAAATTACCGGCGTTTTGTGCAGCACGAAGGTTCGTTACCAGGTTTACAAGAGCTCGCCAGTGATTGCTGTCCTGAGCCAGATGACTCCAGTTCACGCCTCCCAATTCTGTATCTTTCATATTCGTTTTAATGTTATCCTGACATCTGCGCCTAGGTCTTCAAAGTGATCTCTTTCGTAAAAGGTCTTGAGGTTCTCAAGGCGGTCGTTATGTGAGGTTCGAGGTTCTCAAGGCGGAGGTTATGTGAGGTTTGAGGTTCACATGGCGGTGGTTATGTGACGTTTGAGGTTCTCAAGGCGGTGGTTATGTGAGGTTTGAGGTTCACATGGCGGTCGCTGTTAGGAATACGATCTTTTGAGATGTGACGTCATGCAGTTTTACAGACACGTAGCAGCGTTTTGGAGAAACCTGCTGTCGCCGTATTCATTGCAGTGTGACATGAAGGTGGAAGCTGCAGGTTCCTCCGAAACATTGGTATCTGTCTACCAAACACATCACATCGCAGAAGACAGTCAATTTTAAATGGGTTTAATTCATATATATATATATCGCCTAGCGCACTCAGCATAGCGACAGGCTACGGGCTGGATGACGGAGGGATTGGAGTTCGAATCCCAGTATGGTTAAGAATTTTCTCGTTTCCACGTCGTCCAGACCGGTTCTGCGACCCACCCAGCCTTCTATCCATTGAGTACCGGGGTCTCTTTCCTCAGGGATTAAGCGGCCAGGGCGTGAAGCTGACCATTCACCTCGAGGAAGTGTCTAGGACAAGAAAATGTGGATCTATACAGCCACTCCCCCATACGCCTTCATGGCATAGTGTTTAAATAGTTAAACATAGGGACAATTTTACCCTTTCTTACTTCCCTGCAACGCATTTGGAATAAAAATTACGCAGAAGATAAGTTTCTACGTGAAGAGTTTTGTCGTCCAGGATATAACACCGGGTAGTCCGTTGAGGTCTGTTTGCCACCTGCTGGCTCGCTGGTGTCATGCCTGCCTTATTCTCCGAGTCTGAAGACGGAGGTGACATGTTCTTCTGATACAGCGGTTCACTTTTCAACGGACTACACGGCGTCATCTCAGAAAGGTGTAACTTCATAACCCCCGGGTGTGAGAGTTGTTACGTGAATTCCAAGAAGTTTATGATAATACAGTTAAACACTTACGTTTAGTTGTAACCAGGGAATGTTTTGTCGAACTCCTTCAAACTGTTCTTCTGTCTGAGTGACAAAAGTCTTTAATGAAGATAGACACAAAAACTAAACATCGTCAGAGCTGGGGGTGGGGTGAAGAATTGCAGTTGATGACGTCTGTGAGTACCGAAAACAAGTGAAGGAACAGCTGCGGTTTGAGAATAGCGGATGTCGCAGATGAAATGCTTGCAGTATTTTAGTTTCCCCCTTTAATTTGAACATTTACAGGGTCATTTAGGGGTTTTTTTTTGTGTGTAATGAAGAGGGGACTGTTCTGAGTAATGGCGTCTGCCAACATCACGGCCTTTAAATAGGGAACAAAGGAGCGTCACTCAGCCCCACGGATCTTTAGAATATAAGAAATGAATTGAGTTCTGTCAAAAGACATTGCGTCACTGCCCAAAATGGGTAAAATTTATTTTCTACCTTACAGAGAACCCACTGCATCAGAAAAGTCTAGATTCCGTTTACCTTTTAATAATTCAGTTATTTATAGGATTTGAGACTTTCCGTTGAAACGTTAGTCCGTAGGGAGACAAAGGACGTTCGGGAGTAATTGTTTCATGCCTGCTTCATGGCTATATCGAAGGGCTGGACGCCCGGGGTTCGATTTTTTCTACTTCAAAGACTCCAGACTGGCTTTGGGACCCACCCAGCCTTGTATCCGATGGCTGCCGGCGGGTTCTTTCCCTGGGGATAAAGCGGCCGGGGCATGACCCTGACCGCTCAGCTCCGTCTAGTGCTCCCATGTGTCTTCATGGCGTGGTGCGTAAGTAAAGGTAGGGTCAACTTTACCTGTTCTTTGCGTTGTTGCTTGGCGTATGCTTCCAGTCTGAAGATGACGGGAGCATGTATTCAGGAACATCCGTTGACTTTCTACCGCGGTTAGTGCAATCTGCCCAAGGGTTCTGGAGTTGAAAGATGGGGACGGCCGAACATGGCCATCACCTTGCTGTTTCAGTTGTTCCACGTTCAGAGAACGAATAGAGGTAAAAAAAGGTAAAGCTGTCACTGTGCTTAACTAATTAAGCACTACGCCATGAAGGCGTATGTAGGAGTGGATGTATAGATCCACATTTTCTTGACCTTGACAGTAGCTGGAGGTGAGTGGTCAGCTTCAAGTCCCGGCCTCTTTACCGCGGGACACATTGGATAGGAGGTTGGACAGGGACTCGAACTCCGACCCCTCGGTCGTCCAGCCCGTAGCCCGTCGCTTTACCGACTGAGCTATCCTGGCTCATGTTCAAAGATCGCATAGTAAACAAAAATACATTCATAAATAAATAAGTAAATAGAAGTATATTGTGTACTTCGGGGTCATATAATTCTGGCCGTCTTTCGGTTGAGGTGTGCATTCCTTTTCGGGGTGTTTTATAACGCTGTCAGTTGCCAGACTGCAGTGACGTAATGGTAGAACGATTCGTGAATTGATTTGGGACGGATTTGAACGACAGTGGTCCGAGGTATTACGCCGGCATTTGCCTAGAGGTTATGAGCAAAACAGCGAAGATCATAAGGATGACAGGTGTCCAGGCCGAAATTCAAACCGAGCGTCTCGCAAATACCTCTGCACCAGCCTCATTAATTCCTGGTAGCTTCACACCCCTACGCTTCCGGGAGCCCAATGCAAGAGGATAGCTCTTCTGTCCCGGGAGATATTTGCAGACGTGTGTGACTCATCTTGTGAGTCCCGGTGACATTGGAGTCCCCTCGTTGCTTGTACACCTCTCTTTGGTGTGCTTAGGGCAGGGTAAGTCAGCGAAACAAAAATATGACACACTGCTGAATCCAGAAATAACGCGTTGGTTTGCCAAGATACAGCCAAAATATTTTTAATGTTTGGTGTGTGTTTTTCTGCAGTGTGTAAAGTCTGCAATGTGATACTTAGCTTCTCGGATAGTTTTGTCTGGAGAAATTAGTTAATTTTCGGTTTCTGAATTAGGAAACACGAGGTCCTTACGGCTGTGAGTTAAGATTACGCTCCTGTGGGATGTGATGCCGTGTAGTTTGGTTGGTACCAGCGTTTCAGATGGAAATTCTGCCAACATCTTTAGGGTAGATGAGTTTTATAACTTGAAGATGGAGACAGCAGGCTCTGAAGAAGCGAATCTTTACCAAACTACACGGCGTCACGTCCCAGGAGAAAGTCTTTGAATTCGGAACTGAATCGTTTATTCGGCATTTAGGTGGTTACAGAGTAAAGTAAAAGTAAAGCTACCCCTGTAACAGGCCGTGGAGGCCCATAGGGTTGTGAGATGTTGAGGTTCCCACATTTTCTAGACAGTCGGCTCATAGCTGGTGGTAAGATTGTCAACCTTACACGCCGGCCGCCCTTTACACCCAAGAATATTCCTGGTACTAATTTCTGTTAAATACTTAGTCGTCCCCAGGGTCATAGTGCGGCTGGAAGGATTTGGTAAATTGAAAAAATCCACCTCAGAGTAAGGAAGTTAACTTTTTAAACCCAAGAAGTGCCACCATCTTTAATTCGTACTGTGCCAGGCCGCCATTTCGGTTTATCAGGTGTACGCATACACATAATTTATGTGTAATAAGAACTTCAGATTTAGAACTACAGTTCATATAAAATGCTAGTAGATGTCTCATGCTGTCAGATATAACAGTTTGTGGGAACGTCGAAGTTTTCGACTCTTGGCATTTGTAGGGTTAATTGCCCGTCGACTGGCCTTGATTTAAGCCGAGACGAGTGACGGCGCCAGGGCATCAGAACCACGTCTGTACATGATATGAAATCAGCAGAATATTCATTTCTGCAGACCATGTATTGCTTGGTAGAGCACACAGCTAACTCGGGCGATACCAGGAAATGAAGCCGAGTCCCTGACAAGATGTTAGTTGTTATGAATACAGCAGTCAGCAAGATTTCTCGTAAAGGAAAGGCTTTATAAATTCATTACCATAACTGTAATTGCTAATCTGGACACACATTTCTGTAACGTTACAATTTTTTTTAATTTAATTTTGAGCAAAGAGGAGCGTGTTTAATCGTTCTGGTGTTTTGTTCTTAATGTTCTTGAATTTTTGTTAATGTGAGAAAATTGTTGCATCAGTGCATAAACTTTTACTGGCATTTAAATGACTTAACACTATTTCAGATTTCGTAATAACTTTTATGTGCACTGTCTTGCATGCAAAAATAAAAGAGGCTGGATGTTACGGCTTTTAATTTTGTTTACGGTCAGTGTTTACTGTACGGTAAACTCTCGCTAATCCGCTTGCGGTTATCCGGATGTCTGTTAATCTGGACCAAAGTATGAAAAATGCTGTTCACACTTGAATACATACTTTAAAAGACACATGGCATTTAGGAAGGCAGATGAGTCACTTGTCTGTTCAGACAAAACTCGACAGTTTCTTCAAACCTGCATTATTACGTTCAAAAACAAGATGAACGAAGAACACATGAGGCTTCTGTCGAATAAATGCATTGTGTTTTTTTTTTGTAGTTTTTAAATTAAGGCGGTACAGTGATATTTTGTTATTCATTTTCATCAGCGCTACTTATGTCATACATTTTCCATTTCTTTGTATCCTCAGTTTTTTTCGGGTTCACCTTTTGCTTCAATAATCCGGATGACCTCTCCCCTCACTTATCCCAGATTAGCGAGGGTTTACTGTAATATAATTTTTTCCTTTGTAAACTTATTTAGCACACGGTAGCGTAGTTGGTTGAGGGGCTATGGTACAAGCCTGAAGGTCGCGGGTTCAAGTCCCGAAGAGGTCATTGGATTTCTTTCAGTTGGCCTAATCCTTCCAGGCGCACTTATGGCCCTGGGGTCGACTCAGCCTCTAACATACATGAGTACCAGGAATTAATCAAATAATTTTCCTGGGGAGTAAAGCGCGGCCGGCGCGTAAGGCTGACAGCCTTACCGCCATCTGTGAGGCGATTGTCTAGATAACGTGGGAGCCTCGACGTCTCACAACCCTATGGGTCTTCACGGCCTGGTACACGGATAGCTTTACTTTACTTTGTTGAAAATCAGAAAAAGAACAAGACAACTCTTTACTGATTTGTGTCTTATTTTACGGCGCTCTTAGTAGGTTGATTATATAGCGTCTAGGGGTAGAATGATTGTAAAGGATTTGTAAGTAAGCGGTCATGCCCTAATTCATGTACTGCCCGTCATTTGATTGGAAGGACTGAGGAAAGGCACAAAAAAAATCTTCGGGCAGAGGTTCGAACCAAGCATCTTCTGTAGAGCGTTACTACTGCACCACTCTTCTCAGTGAAAAAGTCGATTTTCAGCCTATGGAACAGGAGTTTCTTCTCTGCGGTATTTATAAAGCTGGTTCGTACCTCACAGGAAACGCAGCGTCCCCAATAAAAAGACCAGTTGCTTAATGCAGTTTGGGGACATTTCGCTGTTAATTGCGAGAACCATGCGAATGCCGACATATTTAATTATAAAGCAGGTGGTCCATATTGTAACCGCTATGCTTTTAAGTGTCAAAGCGCTATAGGGTGAGCTCAGTTGATGGGCATAACACCGTTTAGTTTGACGTAGCAAAAAACCATCTGTCTCTATCGTTTTACATGAGTTCGTAGTACGGATTCTTCCAGTCAGCATTTAAGCTGGCGTTTCTTGAAAGGTCCTGCAGCCCACGAGTCACATTCCTCCACAATATCACGTAACGCCATATCATCAACCTCTTGGCTTCTTCGCATGCAGCTACATGCTCTCCCGTGAGACCGCGAGTTGGCAGACTTGCGCTCCTCTCAGGAATGTCGGTCAAGAGATGAAAAGTAGTTGCACTGTTAATGAGGTTGTGTGTGAACGGGACAAATCACTTTGAGAAGGTTTTCAAACGTCGTAGTTACTATTTAGGCCAGGTATTGAAAAACTTTATAGTCGAAGGGCCGGAAAGGATTTCTTAATAAGCTGACACGTATAAATATGCAAAATGAATGCCGTTATCCATTCGGTTCCTGATGAGGTCATTGGGTTCTTCAATTGATCTAATCCTTGCAGCCGCACTTTGCCCCTTGCGTCGACCCAGCCTCTGACAGCAGTGAGTACCAGGAATCTTCTTGGGGGGTAAAGGGAGGCAGGAGCGTAAGTCTGACAGCATCACCGCCATCTCTGAATTGACTGTCCAGAAAAATGTGGGAGCCTCGACGTCTCACAAACATATGGACCTCCACGGCCTTTTACAGGGATAGCTTTACCTTTTCTTGATATGAATTGAAGGTAACATAGACGGATGTCACAGTTAATATTGTTTGCTTGAATGAATGAATGTATGTAGGAGTACAAGGGGTGGGCCTTCTCGGCCCTTGCACCGCGACCTACAGTTAATATTATTTGCTTAAGTTTGTGAGCTGCGTTCTCTTGTTAAGTTGCAGGAGAACAATACTGTGTACCAACTTAAACATTTATGTACCTGGTGGTGGTTTCAGTGTTCACCAAAACATGTACCAGCAGCCCAAACAGGATAATGCAATGCAAGAGTACGAGAAAACCCACAAAGTCTTCTGAACATTGAGCAAATGTTACGAAATAGGACTGAAAAGATAACATTAATTAATGAACGAACCAGAGTGCTCAGATATGTCAACTCCAATGGAGCTGAGTCCTTCTTAAGAAGCTAATAGTTGCCCATCTGCTCCAGAAATTAGTGGCATTAAAAACCAGTCATTCAGTACCGTGTTCGCAAAGAGTCCGACACTTGTCATCATCCTGAGCCTTGTGAATTCATTCCACAGTCTTCCTTCATATATGGGATGGACTGGATTGATCTGGCTCAGGGTAGGGACCAGTGGAGGGCTTTTGTGAACACGAAACGTTTGGGTTCCATAAAATGCTGGGGAGTTCTTGAGTGGCTGCACAACCGGCCGCTTCTAAGAATATCTGAGTTCCATGAAGTTAGTTGAATGTTGTGACAAGACGCCTGAAAGCTAGAATAGTCCATTGCTAGCCAACGACCCGCTAACACTTTTCCGTGACAACAAGCTGGAATGATCCATTGCTTGGCAACAGTTCGGTAAGCATGTCCCCGCAGCAACAGAAAAAGAGAGTAACTGTAAGACATAGTGACTTAATATTCGGTTCTCCTGGAAGTTAGTTCAGTCATTTTGACATTCGTCACACGTCCTTCAGGGTAGTCGCAGTAGAAAGAAC